>NW_018128106.1:614899-664356 GCF_001952655.1 Monopterus albus | reverse complement strand
CAGTGTCATTCATCAGAACCTCTATACTCCACTAGCTCGCTAAATATGGTATATTAACAAGTCAGTCATTCTGGAAAAATGCTAAGAAAATGAAACTTTATTCATAAGTTTGTAAGCAAAGTAAACAACATATTTGCTTGGAAATAAACTGCTGAAGATATGACAGAAACAACAATATTGGAGAAAGAATACATTAAGAGGTGGATATAACAAGAAATGTAGTTTCAGCTTCTAGTTAAAACAAGGGGACAAAAAGCACAAACACACCTTGAAAAGGTATCACATAACGTTGCACATACATGTTTTCAGACGTGTTTCACTTTGTTCCTGTTGAGGCAAGAAGAGTCAGAGCCCCACTGGTGTATCCCACTGCGCTGCAGTGTGTTTTTCTCTCTGCCTTCATCAACTGCCATTCAGTAATAAGAGATGAAAATTGGAGAAGAAAGTCAAAAACGTATTTCTTCTTACTTTGGATCATATAAGTGGCTGAAATCACGTAAGACAAGAAGAGATTTCAAGTAAGGCACAAACTAACCTCAGTGAGGGCCGGTCTGTGGATACAGTGCACGTATGGTTTTGGCTCTTGTTCAATTTCTCCTTGAAATGTTTTGTAACAGACTGCACAGTCTACCAGCGGCTGCATAAGTGCACAGACACAAAACAGCATGGACCAGTTAGAGCAGGCAGTCGTCCTCGTGTTCCACTCAAAAATAAAACCAAACTCACTCTGTTGTTTCTGAAGTGACATGCTGTAGAGTCAGTTGTTCCTTTTTCACAGTTGGTGGCTTTAAGGTAGAAGTGATGGTAGATGTAGCTCACGTCAAAAGCAGCCTGAGGAGAAAGACAAGCATGATTAGATCTGAAACATTCTCAATCATCCTCATAGGGGGAAGAAAGAAATCAGTGCTTTGAGGATTAGGACATTTCCTGAGACATTTGCTCACAGAAAGTCACCTCCATATGAGCCACCACCACAGCACAGTAAACAGTCTTATGTAAAACCCGTGACAGTGTACAGTACCTCAATGTCTGACTTTGTGACACTTTTGAAGAAGAGAAAATGATGCTGGACTGCAGGATGAGAGTTGACCTTCTCCAGGGCGAGATCCACTCCTTTCTTGTACGTTTCAGGAAGTGTACTGTAAGCCTCTTGTGCAGTAGAGGGAAAGAACAAAGCTCCAATGCTCAACAGCAACAGTGCCAAAGCAGCCATCCTTTCCCGTTTCTGTAACAGTGGGAGCAGTGTTACGGTGCAGCACACCACCCACTCTCTGCTGTTTTCCCAGAAGAAGGCAGAAAATCCAGCCCCCTTTTGCCTGGGGTAAACAATCTAGAAACTTATGGCAGAATGTCACGCCTCTCTGTTGAGCCACAGTGGGCTTCACCATAAGAATCTGGGAGAACTTTGTCTTCCTTTGATCAGTATTATTCTTCAAAATTGTTTTCACACCAATCCAGGCTCACTAGGCCATAAAACACAATTTTATGTGGAATATTTTAATAACTACTAAATAGATTGCCACACATGCATCTCCCACTCACAATGAATTGGCAATCCCTGAATGTTTTCTGGCTTTTTCCCTGGATGGATGGACAGATCAAGGGGTCACCAGCCTTTGTCTCTCTTTGGGGTGAAATACTTCTAATTTGAAAGTCACAGAGCTCAGTTAAAAGACACAAGGTCCAGTACAGTAGCAGTGCACAAAAGGTGCAACTGTGAGTTGTGGTATATACTGTAAATAAAACCGCCTTACCTTGTTTCAAGTAGTTTTACAGTACACTGAACACAGAAAATGAGCCAGGATAAATAGAAAATATTTTTATTTGTCATCACTATTTGAACCATGAATATACATGGGAACATCAGCAATAGCCTCTTGGACTTCGTATTGCTTTTGGACGTGGATCAACACTTCACAACTTTGACAGATATTCAGACAAACACAGACAAACCATCACTCCCCATCCACACTAAGCAAACAAGACGGACACCGTACTCCATGTCTTACTTCTCACAAACATCCCCTTTAGTGTCAATGTCATGAGGCAGCCCATTGTGTCTACATAAAGAGGATTTGTTTTGTTTTTTTACTTATTTCAAATAAATCAGCAATAATGTCTCAGATTACAACAGATAATAGAGAAATGTTTGACTTATGAGCAAGTCAAAGTGCAAAGTACTGTAACGCGTCATCTGTACAAACACAACTGATCACTTCATGATTTCCACAGGTGCTCGAGTCTGTGCGGCTTTGTGATACTAAACAGGCACAAGTTGACAACATCCGGGCTGAAATGAGACAGGTCAGGTGGAGAAGTGTCCAAAACACATAAGCTATGTGAGAGTAACAGAGGACCGACAATGTGAATTATTTGACACAGTCAAAGCTTCGACTAATCCATGTCACACTGATACAACGTGACATAAAACGAGACTGAACATTTTTAAAGCCTACCCTCCCAGTTATACATGAATAATGAGACTGTCCACAGTGCTTCTAGAAACATGTTCCACCAAATTCAGTTTATGCCCCCCCCAAAATGAAAGTAATGATAAAATAAGGAATGTTATATTGTGAAAATTTGTTAATTGAGGTTGAAACTTGAAAACCGAAAAGGCTTGAGATGACTGAACTCCATCTTATTGTTCTGAGCAAAATTCTATTTACATGTTTTTGGCACTTGAATATTTTGCCTCTAACGGGACATGAGCAAAAAATAAAATGAAAACAATAAGTAAAAAAATCTAGTTTCTTATGGACATGATAGATTATCAGGTGAGGATGAGAAACTATCTGTGCACACCAGAAAACGCATTACTACTGCTTTTACCTCTGGGCCTGGTGAAGAGGATGGCTGTAGACCTGGGAACCCAAAATGTACCTGAAAACATCAACCATCTAAAGAATATTAAGGTGAATAAGCTTGCATGCTTTTAAGTCTAAGTGAAGTGGTTCTTGATCTAGAACTGGTCTGATGTGGTTGAAACCACCTTTTTATTTCACAAAAAGTGGGATTCAAACTGAAGAAAAATTTAACTAGGACATTACATGTGCTTTCACAACAAGTGTTATAATAATTATAATAAATGTATCTTTGTATTCTGTTGACCTTTGGTGATCCTTGAACAGTTAGTGTTTGTAGTTGCTCATAAACGCAGGTACAGTAATTATCTAATCAAGGTTTGTACAGACCATCACATACTTTCTTGTAAGCTGGAGAAACTTTTTCATGGCTGTGGAAAACTTTACTGGGAGCAACAGATAGTTTCTCTTACTCACGTGAAACGTGTTATTTTTTTCTGGGTTTATATCCCTTAAGTGGCTCTGTACTTAGAAAAAAATAAATAAATCAGAGCAAGACCCATAAATTAAGGCCACAAAACAAACTCTACATTAGTACATTAGTGCCCTACACGTGTGCGTGGAGACATTTAGACTACAGTTATTACCCCACTGGTATTGTTCTACTACAGAAATGTGTCCTAATCAGAAACATGATGGCGTTAGTGTAAGGAGAACTTGAATTTCTGTGTACAGTTTTTCCAGTTGGGATGTCAATTCACCGTAGGCACAGAATCTGACATAAAAGGCCAACTATGATTTAAACTGCTGTGTCTGAAAACAAAAACAAATGGCTAAACAAAGACAAACTAAAAATCAATCACTGGCAGTCATTTAAAAAGCAAATGATATTTACAGGATTTAAGAACACTCTGAGGCGGTAAAAAGAATAGAATAAAATACAGTCGCTGTCCAGATTTGGTGTCTTAAAGTGCTACAAGCGCAAGGAGGCGAATAAAGTGATCAGAATGAAGAGAAAACTCTTATTTCCTTTCTAAGGCGCTTGGTGAACTTAAAACTTAAACATCAATAACTCAGCATGTTCATGTAAAGGAATGTCTCCTTCACATATTCAATGTGAATCAGCACAAAATTTCAGGGCTAAAAACAAATCCATCTCGCAAGTCTGTCTACTGGCATCTAATTTTGAGCTTGAGATCACATCATCTGATTTAGACTCTTGTGCACCCTGAAATATATATGCAGTAATAAAATACTTAAAATGTATTTAAAAATAAAAATTTTATCTGTGAATAAATGTTGGATCTCTTCAGTTGGATTTCATCGTTCGTGCCACAGAGTGCTGATAGTCAGCCTCCGTCAAATTGATAACAACCTACTTAAATAGTGAAATGTTTGGTTAAAGTAACAGCCAACAAGGCGTCTAACGTGCTGTGCGATGATGATGAAGAGGGCCGGCAGCACACAGTGATGCGGCATCAAAACTCTGAGTGTTTCAGCCTGGAGGGGACTATGCATCCCACATCTCAGTGAGGGCGTCTGATAAGGTTTGGTGTCCACTAAAGGTATATTAGATATGCGACTCGTTTTGGGCTACACAGGCATGTGCATCTCCGAGTATTCGTCATGACACTCGCGCTCGTCAAACGTCGGCTCTGCATCATCGGCATCCAACTAGAAGAGAGAGGGAGAGTGTCAATTTTTTGAATTTCACATTATATATAAAAACATTTTGCTACAATAACTGACATTTGCTTAAAGGAAAAACTTACTGTCTGTATTTCTGTAGCTCTCAAATATTTAATCTACTTAGGCGGTTTCTTGCATTTCCCAAAATACCTTTTCAATAGCTAATTTGGCACATAGCTCTAGAAATTATCTGCTTGATGCCCAAACCTCTATGGTTGCACCATGTATATCCCTACTTGACATCAGATTATGAGCAATTAAGCACAGTGGAGCCCCCCCCACTGACCATTGTTATGTTATTTTGTTCTGAACAAATTATACAGTGTGCATCAGTAAAGATTTTCAACTTGAATAATTCGATTCAATGCATGATTTAAGTGCCACCTTAACTTTTTTAGGCAGTGTATTTTCACATAAACTTATCCCTCTAGTTCCTACAAAACTTGAGTACAAATTTAAAAGTATATTATACATAAGGGCATTCGTGACTTTCTGGCAGTGAATCTATCCTTAGAAGGACTCGCTTTGTAAAGGATTTTTAAAGGAATTTCTACAAAATTTAAAGGATATTCTTTGTAATAGTGCTGTTGTCTTAGAACAGAACTGCTCTGAGTTAGAAAGATGCATAAAATATACAACCTAACAATGGACAGTAACTATTTCCTTTAACTTTAGCAAAAATAATTTTATATACAGCATAATGTGAAAAGCTGCAGCTGGCGCCACGGTGCAGGTATATAAAGCAGCACATTGCGCCCCCTTGTGGTTGACTTACACATGCCATCTCTCTGACTGTGAAGATGCGTTGGAGCAGGAACATCTTGACAGGAACAGTAAGGACCAGGACGAAGGGGAAAGCCAGGGAAGCCTGTGTCGACATAACAGCCCAGAGAACTGCCAAACACACCAGCTGGATGCAGGTGAACAGATGCATGCGCAACGTACGGACCTGGAGGAAACAGATCAGTTATAAGATCTCTCACCGACATTAAAGTGGGACAAGACAAGCATAGGTGATGCAAGAGTGTAAATTAATCATAAAAAAAAAAAAAAATCACTTTTGTCATTTCAACTCTTGCAGTGCTGTTTTAAAAGCAAACAAATGTTCAGACATTTTGAGGTTCACGGCATACAGTGGTTTAAGTAAGACTGCTTCTAGAACTTAAACAATTAGTCAAGCAAAGATGCCAAGCATTCTAAGTAAATAACAGACTCCAGGTTTCCTGTTTATCTGTCTTTTTTAATCTTTGGAAATATCTTTGGGTTTTAAACCGTTGGCTGAACAAAGCAAGAAATTTTAAGACACTGCTGTGGGCTCTAGGAAGTGATTAAAAAAAAAAAAAAGATCAAAATATTGACTAAACCATTAAAAAGTTAATCACAGCAATCAATCAGCTTATTATTATTGCTAAAGACTTGTATAATGTTTTTATTTAAAAAGCTACTGTATGTAACTTTTTTCACATATTTTTGTTGTAGAAATCTGCTCCAAAATTCATCTTAATGTGGAGAGGTGCTGTCAACGCCTCCTGTGTCCCAGACTCACTGAGCAGCACCGGCAGCAGTGCAGAGACATTAGCTTCTAGAAGGTTTTGAATGGGACTGACCTCACTGACCAGTCAGAGATTTTCTGCTTAATCAGTAAGCTTTGCTGCATTCTCATTTATTGTAATTTAATAACAACAAATATCTGAAGAGCTGGGCAGAGCGTGGAAGATCTTACTGAAACATAGTGGATCAGGGAGACGAAGTACTGGGAGGAGCAGAGGATTGGTTTGGAGTTTCATGTTAGTGCTATCTCACATTAAATACGGTAGCTTTAAGATGTATTTTAATCCTCTTCATGTTTTCTAAAAAGGAGCACTTGTAATCCAATACAGTGCCTTGCGAAAGTATTCGGCCCCCTTGAACTTTGCGACCTTTTGCCACATTTCAGGCTTCAAACATAAAGATATAAAACTGTAATTTTTTGTGAAGAATCAACAACAAGTGGGACACAATCATGAAGTGGAACGAAATTTATTGGATATTTCAAACGTTTTTAACAAATAAAAAACTGAAAAATTGGGCGTGCAAAATTATTCAACCCCCTTAAGTTAATACGTTGTAGCGCCACCTTTTGCTGCGATTACAGCTATAAGTCGCTTGGGGTATGTCTCTATCAGTTTTGCACATCGAGAGACTGAAATTTTTGCCCATGCCTCCTTGCAAAACAGCTCGAGCTCAGTGAGGTTGGATGGAGAGCGTTTGTGAACAGCAGTTGTCAGTTCTTTCCACAGATTCTCGATTGGATTCAGGTCTGGACTTTGACTTGGCCATTCTAACACCTGGATATGTTTATTTGTATTTATTAGTCATTTAGGTCAACATTGGATCATTCAGAGATCCTCACTGAACTTCTGGAGAGAGTTTGCTGCACTGAAAGTAAAGGGGCTGAATAATTTTGCACGCCCAATTTTTCAGTTTTTTATTTGTTAAAAAAGTTTGAAATATCCAATAAATTTCGTTCCACTTCATGATTGTGTCCCACTTGTTGTTGATTCTTCACAAAAAAATTACAGTTTTATATCTTTATGTTGTAAGCCTGAAATGCGACCCTTTTTATGGATATCTTTAAGAAATGGCTTTCTTCTTGCCACTCTTCCATAAAGGCCAGATTTGTGCAGTATACGACTGATTGTTGTCCTATGGACAGAGTCTCCCACCTCCGCTGTAGATCTCTGCAGTTCATCCAGAGTGATCATGGGCCTCTTGGCTGCATCTCTGATCAGTCTTCTCCTTGTATGAGCTGAAAGTTTAGAGGGACGGCCAGGTCTTGGTAGATTTGCAGTGGTCTGATACTCTTTCCATTTCAATATTATCGCTTGCACAGTGCTCCTTGGGATGTTTAAAGCTTGGGAAATCTTTTTGTATCCAAATCCGGCTTTAAACTTCTCCACAACAGTATCTCGGACCTGCCTGGTGTGTTCCTTGTTCTTCATGATGCTCTCTGCGCTTTAAATGGACCTCTGAGACTATCACAGTGCAGGTGCATTTATACGGAGACTTGATTACACACAGGTGGATTCTATTTATCATCATTAGTCATTTAGGTCAACATTGGATAATTCAGAGATCCTCACTGAACTTCTGGAGAGAGTTTGCTGCACTGAAAGTAAAGGGGCTGAATAATTTTGCACGCCCAGTTTTTCAGTTTTTTATTTGTTAAAAAAGTTTGAAATCCCACTTGTTGTTGATTCTTCACAAAAAATTACAGTTTTATATCTTTATGTTTGAAGCCTGAAATGTGGCAAAAGGTCGCAAAGTTCAAGGGGGCCGAATACTTTCGCAAGGCACTGTATATCTAAGGAAAAGAATTTTATTTCTCACACTTAAAAACCATCATTTCATGCAAACTCAGATCAGATCAGATCAACATAAAATTACAAACTCAGCGAGTGCATCTCACCTTGCGCACATAGCTGTGGTCAGGGTGATACTTTGGTGGCATGAGCAGCAGCATCATCCGTTCGGTCAGCTGGATGCCGTTGAGTGACATGACACCCATGTAGAGGAAGATACCAAACAGCACGGCCAGGGGGATCATCCGCAGCAGGTCACCTATCACAATGGACAGGCCTGGGGAGAGTCGAGTGTAAAAGATTAAAAATACAATGAAATCAAGCATGAAATGCTAAATAAAATGTGATTTTTAAAGGTAATAAATGTTAACAGGACACAGGTGATACAGAAACGAGCAGCAGGAAGATTTAAGTGCCTGCCACTCACCAACCATGATGGCCACCAGGAGTCCTGTGACCCTCTGGTCCTTCACCTCCTGGATGCGAGGCTTGTCTCCAGGGGCGACGGCCTTACTCATGACAGTGAGGGCGTTGACATGCGTCACTGAGCGGACAGTCGCAGCGGCCAACCACGGCAGGCCAAACAGAGCTGAGGTGCCGCCCAGCACCACAATCAGCAGCAGGTCCAGATGGAAACCAGAGCCCTTCACCAGCATCCGCTCCTTCTTACTCACTATCAGGCTGCAGGAAGTCGAGGAGAAACACAGACATAAACAACCAAGAGCGAGCTTGAAAGAAACCTTCAATCAAACCAAACTGAATGTTAACATGTAATTATGTGTTGACCCTAACATGACATGACTGCAGCACCACTCACGAGGTGATCTGTGTCTCCATAAAGATGAGGATGAAAACCAGCAGAGCAGGCAAACAGCAGGCAAACATCATCCAGATGGGGAATTCACCGTTACTACCCAGTGGACTGATGATCCAGCCACGTTTGTCAGGACTTGTCACAGAGAAACCTCTGGGAACGCTCAGTTTCTGGACAGAGGATGAACACAAGTCTGAATCCGACAGAGAGGAAGGACTGCATTGTATAAGATAAGATTCTGAGGTAATACTGAGTCTTACTTGTGTGTATGTGTCTTCTATGCTGTAATCCACCAGGACCATGATAAGGATAGCAATTGGTACTCCAAAATCTCCAATAATCCTGCGTAACTAAACACCACAAGAAGGGTCCATTTGAGGAGAAGTGGCTGCTTCATGTATGTATCGTGTCAAACAATTACAGAAACATTTACAGTACCGTAACACAGGCTACTCAGTGTAATTAAAAATATTTAAATTGGAGCATTTTAAAATTCAAAAAGGTCTTTTTAGTGGCTTGACAGGAAAGGACGAAGGCTGTATGATACGATGGAAAAACAGTTAATAAATGGAGCTTGTGATGAGAGTTCTGGTTAGTAATGCCTCCAACTTCAAGAATGAATTTTAACACTTAAGTCAAACTCTCAACAAAAACAAGTCCTCAAAGGAACAGTTTGACATTTTTTTTAAAATACAAGAAATGTTCCTCTGGTAAACAGGGAGACCGGTTTTCTGGATTGTTGGATGCAAAAACTGACTGTGCTGATTCTAAAAGCATTTTGATAACAGCAGGTTAGCATATGGTTAGCAGGAATCGTGTTCCAGTGAATTTTTGCTCCTCACCCTTCCAGGGAAGAACGCACTGTTCTTGAACTTGCGCAGGTAGAAAGCGATTAAAAACGTCCCCGCCATGAGAACCAGAGAGAGCAGCGCAGTGTTGGGTTCGCCTTGCAGCTTCACCGTCACAGGCAGCACGGTGCTGTTGTGTAGCACCAGTGTGACATTTTCTGCTGAGGCATCTCCCTCCGTGCTGTTGTTGAGAGAACAGCGTTTCAGTGGGTGCTCCTTGAAAATCTGGCCAACAAAATGAAAGAGGCTTGTATTAATGCACATCCCAAAAGAATTCATACATACATACATACACACACACACACACACACACACACACACACACCCTGAGTATTTTCCTTAGAGGGATTTTCATGCATTACACTTTTAGGTATCACAACCACACTTTCTGTAAAATTAGTTTAGCCTGTAGCCAAACACCTTTAAAGTCTTTTTTAAAGTTGTTTCTTGGTCTTTTTAGCTTTTGTTTGGCAATGAGACAGACAGGAAAGCAATGCAACAGCGATCAGCAATAAAGGAACATGGCCGGACTTGAACCAGACGTTGTGCACACACATGCATCCATACAGGAGTCTTAACTCCCCATCCATTTCACTGTCAAGACCAATTAATTACAGAAGATTTCAGATGCTCTTGTTCGAGAAACAGTTCAACCTTGAGTTTTGAAAGCCGGCCAAAGATTAGTCTGATCGGTATAGAGACGTAAACCCCTAGTGTGCTAACAAAAGCTTTTTGTAATCAGGAGTTGTTATTAAGTCTCAGGTGTACCTGGCCAAGTTTGATGAAGGTTTCGCAAATGAAGATGAGTGAGATGAGGAAGGAGAATATCTCCTGGGTGAAAAGGGAGACGAAGCGGACCAGGAAGCTTCCTTCGCAAGCCACCATGATCACCACGATGACGATGAGCCAAAACCCAATCCAGACACGACCTGTTAGGTACTCTATGTCATTTGCTTTGCAGAACTGTGGAGACATTAAACATTATTTAAACACTGGAAATTTTAACAACAATGCGTTTTCTCAAACAGTTTCTAACTATGAGTGACTGAACTCTACACAGATAGTTTTCTACCAAAGTAGGAACCATTTTAATCACCTCATACGAGTGTTCTGTATTTGTTTTGTGTGTGCTTTGCTTATTAGTCTGAATATTTTCCAGAACAATTATTAATAAATAATACCTAAGGATGCCTTATAGTCAAAGTTTTCAGTGGCTTTACACAAACATCCATAAATAAGAAAGTAATGATGTACTAGATTTTTAAAATGTCGGTCGTAGTTAGTCAAGGGGCACGCATCATAAGGTTTAAAGTACAGTAAGCTGATTTACTATTTATCATCTTACACTGTAAAAGGCTTCTTCAAAGACCAACAAGGGACCAGAGAATCCTATGACCAGTAGTGGCTGAGCTCCGAGCAAGCAGAAGATCACACCCTGCATTGCTGTGGATATGATCAGCTCAGAAACACCAATCAGACCATCTGTCTTCTCACCTAGAAAGAGACACACACATCAAATTAATACCATAGTGAACAGATTGTTAACTCGATCATCACTGACAAAACAAACAGGAGTTGACATATCAAACGATGGAAGACTGTGTTAACAGTGAACACAAGGCAGCTCAACTCTTGGATTTCTCATGTGCAACTCACCCAGTAGGCCTCCGAATGTTATGGCTGGAGACAGGGCAGCAAAGTAGATAAAGATAATGGCAGCCATGCACTGACTGCTCAGGACGTCCTTGAAGTCACTGATGTACTTTGGGTAACGTCGCTGCACGTCTCGTATCACCCCGCCAAAGGGACGTCCAGTGCGCTCTAGAGGGTCATCAGACTTTTTTAAAGGCGTGAGGAGGGCCACTGGGTGATGGAAAACAGCAGATTTAATAAGTGTACTTCAACATAAAGTCATGTAACAAAGGCTGCAATTTCCTTTGCTTCAACCACTGGTTCAGGAGGAAGTGCTTACCTTTCTCTTCAAGGCTCTTAGCTTCCTTGTCCAACAGCTTGACCTCTTGTTCCTCCCTCTTGCGGAGCATCTCCCTCTGGAAGCGAGCGACAGAGCGCAGAAGCTCATCTCCTCTCATCTCTGAAGGCGGCAGCACAATGCTACAGTCCAGGAAGTTGTTGATGGCATTCAGCAGGTCCTGCCTCTCATCCGCCAGGTAGGCTGCCTCATGGAATTGCTTGATGGAGATTCAGATTTAAAATTTTAGAAGATTTAAAATTCTCAAGACTGGGAGAAAGGTCCCTTGACGTCTACACCTTACTAACCTTGTCAGACATGAGTGTGGAGATGGAGCGTCCTATCTGGTGGTAGTCCATGCTGCTGGTCGGGGGTCCCAGCAGAACAAACAGGAACCTGACAGGCACAGGGACCTCCAGGACAGAGTCCAACTCCACCGCCTCCTGCAGCCGCACAAACGCCATGGTGGGCTGCTTCAGGAAGTCCACACTGCCTGGAAGACAACGGGAAACGAGAGTCAACATGCAGACAGCACCACACACAATGAAAGATGAAGAAAGACGAGTGATTTACGTTGTTCAGGTGTGTTTTAAGTAGTAGCTCTTGTTTGAATGAGGTGTTTTTGCCCTTTATGGCATTAATAACTCACCAACAAGGACAACTGTGGCCTCAGCATTTTCAGGAATCTTCTCCAGCAGTTTCAGCTCATGCTTGGATTTGGACCGATGCATACCGGACACAAAGGTTGGCTCCTTCTGCTGGAAACAAAAAGGAAGGAAGAGGAAATCAGGATGATGAAGCACACATATAACTGGGATTTGTGGCAAACACCTGATATCCAGACTTAACCTGTACTTCGTTCTTCTCCATGTCAATGCATGTTTCTGTGTTCCCAGCAGAATGGATGGTGCTCATAAGGGGGTCAGTAACAGAGGGCTCTGACTGATGGGTGTGGTTGGCACCGTGGTGCTGTGTTATCAGACTGCCCAGGCTGGCTGCCGAGATGTTCCTGGGGAAAGGGTTACTACTGTGCTCCTTCTCATCGCTTGGGTGGCTAAAGGAGGCAGGAAGAGGCGCAGAGAGGGTGAGCAGCAGGAAGAGAGGCAGTGACCAGGCATTAAGCCAACCAGAAGTAAGATGTTGGCGGACGCGAGCGAAAAGAGTGTTACAGCTGTTCATCCTTCTAACAGTACAAACATTAATTACCAGTATGAACTAATATCGGCTTTGAAAGTCATGCTGTGTCAGCATGCAGACTGCACTGATTAAAGGGGGTAATTTGTGGGCATCATGGTGGGCTAGAGCTAAGATGTGTAGCAAGCACATAACCCACCGTCACCGGTTCAAATCCAGCCTAGTACTGTTGTTGCATGTAAGGCCCGTTAACCACCACCCCACCATTCTCTGTTTACCATTCAACTTACACTATTAATTAAAAGCAAAAAAGTTTAACAATTGTTCGAAAATGATCAAAAACAACACTTTTTACCACCCACAGCACAAAAGGAACATCATATACCGTTTAAAAAGAAATGTTTACTTGTAATTCTCCTTGCATGTTGCAACTTTAATGTTGTGAGCACTTCAACCAAGGAGTGAAAATACCCAGTGCTTGAAAAGAAAAGCAAGTATTAGAGAAAAGCATAATAAAATAATCATTATGTGGGGCAGCAGAAGTATTTGATTTGACCAGTACCTATGACCCAAGACTTCTTTGCCAGGCACCGAGACATCGGGCAGATGGTACTGTATTAGTATTATAGTAAAATGCTACTTTATAAGGCAGAGGGGCCTTTTCTAGAGACTTGGAAGCAATAAGTTGCTAAAATACCCACGAGAGGTAATATAACTGCTAACTTCTAGCTTGTTTATTGGAGTCTAGTGCTGCAAGTTACCTGTGTTTAAGCAGGAGGGCCCTCAGGACATTAGCTCGATCGTCAGCTTTGATCTGGTCTGAGATGATCATCTGCTCCACCACCTGGTGGGCAATGCCAGGCAGGGTCTTCTGGTCCAGGTCCAGCAGCACTGCACCTGCAAACCCGAACACACACACACACACACACACACACACACACACCAAGGTTAGCACACTTAACACTGCACTGTTGGCTTTTAGGCTTTAACAACATGCTCAGTCTTTACTCAGTTTCTGTGTCTTACCGTGTGAGATGGTCTTTCGGAGCTCCAGCAAACTGCGGAAAGACAGCGAAGCCACGTGAGGTTTCCCCCAGCGCTCAGTCTCCTCCTCCACATCTTCCTCAAATTTGATCCAACGAGCCGTTTCCTTCCACTGCATCTCCTGATTCTTGTCGATGGTCAGCTCGTTCAGCTCCACAAACACCTAGAAACAATGCATGCGAATGTATGTGAGAACAACAGAGAATATACAAACTACCTACAAAAAAATGATATGCACATTTACTGTGTCCTAAACACCCAGCTTAATAGCAAAAGCACTCTGCATGAAGTCAGTAGACACACACACACACACACACTTAGGTTGGTGGTGAACATCAGAAAACAGACTCCATGCTTAAAGGATTTAAAAAAATTTAATCAATACACAAAATAACCATTCTGTCCATGTTATTACCTTATATGGTCTTCTTTAAAACGTTGCATAAAAACAGTCAAAGATATCTTAAAAACCTGACAGCAAAAAGTCAGAGGAGAGACCATAATATGCTGTGCGACTCTCAGCGTGCTCAACGTCAAGTATCCGTTAACAGCTTATTTATTGAACACCATGCTGGTCAGCCACAATCCTCAAGTCAGCCTGTGAAATCAAGCTCACACGAGTCCAGCCTGACTCTGTTTGGTCACCCAGCCTCACCTTCTGATAACGAGCTATTTGACCAGAGTCCATGTCCAGCAGGACGCCGTTTGGCCGAGAAGCAGAGCGGTACAGAACCACTGGTAATGGCTGGAGGAGCGAGACGGTGCAGGAGAGGACTCACACACTGACACAACCAACAGCAGCACAAAGGACGGAGCATGACTTGTACACACATACCCACAGGTAATTCTTCCTCACCAAGCACACCTGACAGGGACCTGTTGTTTACCAGGGCTGCTGGGGGCTCGGAGCTGAGTATGACATTGTGTGGGTGGGTGTGTTAATAAAACATAGCTGTCCATCTCTGTGAGCTCTGTGTCTGGTTACCTGAGCTCCTCTCTCTCTCCTCTTTTGCCTTTCCATGCATGAAAGGAAAGAACTCATTCATTCATTTTTAATTGGCACTGTCCTTCCCTGTCCCTCCCACAAAAGAGACAGGTCTAGGCTAAACTTGGTAGATGGAAAGAAGGAGAAACATTTCTAGAAAATCCTGCAAATGGCTGCTGCTTGAAAGAAACACCTGTAACCTTATGAATTTGTAAGATATCCAAGGACTGGAAAAATGATCTAAAGCCAGTGTTACTTTTATCACCATGTGATTCATGTGTTATGGATTTTTTTTACTACACTTTATAGTATGTATGTTACATAAATTACTTGCAATTACTAGCTCAGCAACTCATTGAAAAGAGAAAATAGTCAGTCACATTTGTTTTGGATTTTTATGGTGAACATTCTCAGATTGTTCCTTCAATGCTCCCAAAACTTCAAGATACAAACCCTCTCTTCTAATTTATCATGAATCTGCAAAACCAAGTACAAAGTACATTTTTGCAGAAACAAACTTAAGTATTGTTGGGATCAGGTGATGGCTATTCTGCTTTAATCGTAGAGGGAAAGGGTGATAAGCAAGTACTATAATATATCACCTCATGTGGAGTTCGGTCCTGCTTACGACTGCGCGTGGTCAGCTCTTTGTGGTCTTTGCCAATGTGCACCACTTGTTGCCCCTTGGTGCTCTTTCTGACCAGGTGTCTACGCATGCCAGGAACATCTTCGAAACGATGACCTGGTTGAGAAGAAGAAAGATGTCTGGTGAGATGTAGGGAAGACAAAGGAGAAAAGACTTTATAGCCACATCACGAGATTAATTATAAGCACAAGTACCATATAGAGTTCAACATGACCTCCAAGTAATGCAAGTCCAAATACTACAGAAAGCCTGTAGTTTACAGTGTGTCATAGTTTGATTGTGCAGCCCTCGGCCTGCACATGCTGGGCCCTTACCCTGAGGTCAAATCTCATCCCACCAAGTCAGAGAGGACCAGGCCACTGTTTCTGTGCTCCCACAACAGAGAGTCAAGTTACACAAGCTGGCAGCACACGTTAGAAATGATGTGGCGAGAGACACCAGGTGGCACAGATATGACACTGAGCAGAAAATGTCCTAACAAAGTTAAAAGACCAGTGGACCAGCTAGCATGAACTCTGCACTCATTCAACTCAAAACCAGAAGTACAAACTACAATTTCACTCTGATCAGCATGAAACTATTCTTCACACAATGAGCCACACATCAATATGAATCACCATTCTTTAATTCAGAATCATACAAACATCTTAGAACCAAGCAACGGTAAGTTAAATTCCCTGTCTGAATACCATTTGTGTTACCTTTATCAGAGCTGGAAGATGCTATATAACAACCTGTGGAGTTTTTGAGGTTCCTCATCAGTCTTACCTCATCATCTAAAAACCAGGCAGCCCTTGCAAGGACAAAATAAGTGATTTTTCATCCTAAATTTTAATTTGGTAATCAGTAATTCTAGCTTTACTTGTTTTATTGAGAAGGTCCTTTGTTAAGTAGCTCATGTCCACTGCTGCTTAGGTGAGGTTTGGGGCAGAACATGGAGTAAAATGAGGCCTCGCTGGCATGCAGCTCTTGAAGAAAGAGGAGGGTATGTGGCAAAGGGTCAGAGCCGTCACAGCTGACTACATCACCCACTCAACTTGTGCTGAAGTTTTAAAAAAAAAAGTAAAAACTTTCCACCTCTTGACCAGCGCCCGACTGTGTGGAGGCTGAAATAATCAGAATAACATCAGGAGGCAAAAGTGTTAATTTGCTCAGGGTCAACCTAAAGGGGAAGACAGTGATCTAATAATTCCTGTTGTCGAGCAGCAGCCAGAGACAGAGAGAGTTTCACAGGATGATTTATGGTGGCAGGAAGCAGGTAAAAAGACAACAAACTGAACAACCAGGGACAAACCTGTTGGGAGGCATGGCTAAACCTCATAATGGCCAACTATCTGGACAATACTGAGCTGATACCTCTGTCCTCAGCCTCTTTATTTGGCCTTCAAATCTACTTAAATCGTCTCCTTGTTTCAGTCCACTAATGATTAAAAGTTGTGAACTGAGGTCCAGGTTTCACAATTAACCACTACGTTGGCTCAGGCTCAGGGGCTTCAGCTGACAGTGGGAACAGCTAATTTATTAAGACAGGCCTGTCCTCAACACTCTCTTAATAAGGTGCTGCTCTTTGCAGAGGGGTCCGCTCCCTGACGTAAATCCCTCCTTGCCATGAACAAAACTTCACGCTGAGCTAGGGGGAAGGGAACATCACAGGCAGCAGGGCACAGACATCATTGTAAAACGGACACCACCCCTGCCTCACCATTTGTGGAGGAATCTAAGCATCTGCTAAGTCAAGTCTTCATCATTGTTGCCAGCTAATAACACAACAACAATAAAGAGGTGTAGCAAGCTATAAAAACAGACTCTGAAAATGATAAAATACACAAAACATCACGGCTAATCCACATGTGAAAGACAAACTGTGGCGAGGTCAGGCAAACTACTAGACATTTTTGGAATAACAAATGTTAGAGGACGATCCACCTGCAGCAGACGACTAGCCTGAAATCAAAGGAACCCATGAGACAGAAAAAGTGACTTTTCTGTTAAGAGTGAGAAATTATTTACATTACAAGATGGACAAAATGAACATAGTATTTGTTGGAGCAATAAAAAAATGGCAGCTGGTATGTCTCTCTTACCTTTACTACTACTCTGAAATTCTTTACACTCCTTACTTCTGTTGTATATTTTACTATTCAGGAATAATCATACAAAAATTATGTAGTGCTAAATAAAGACTTCAGCATCATTATCATCACCTTTATTTATTCAGGGTAATATTCAATGTTTATTGTATAGGTGTCACAGAGTCTGGCAACAGTGTTGCTCTTCCTTTAGAGGTTAAAGACATAAAATTATCTGATCAAATTTAAACTTGTAATAAATTGTTTTACCACTTGGGGGCAGAAAATGCAAAGCATTTTAAAATTTGATTTGAACTTGTTTGCAAACAGCTGCCTGCTTACACACAGATATAATAAAAGTAAATCAGTGTTTCAAGCTTATTTATTCACAAAATACTCCTTAAAAGCAAAACACACACACTATATGTAGTGCAAATGTTTTGTATGGAGGTTGCCGATTCTATCAAAGCCCCCATGGCTGGTAGAGGCATGTACCTAAGACCCCAGTCTAGTTACTTTAAAAACATTTTAAGGTACAAAACTCAATTAATGGAAATTTGTCGGTAACTTTAAAGGTGTCAAAAATATTTGAGTGTGTAAAATCAGCAAAGTGGCATTTCGTCTATACTCACTCTTGATACCATCCAGGTCAGCAGAGGCCAGCATCTGAGCCTCGCTCTCGTCAGTAGGAATGCGCTGGTACTTGGCCTGCTCAGCACCCGTCATGTTGCCCGTGCGCCGACGCTCATGCAAGTCGTAGCCGCGGCTGGCTGATGACACCCGGGCAAGCGGTGTGTGCTCAGGTGACACCGACTGAGGAGAAGGGCAGGAAGTCTCTGGTGAAGATGGTTTACTAGAAAGAGAAAAAACAAACAAACAAACAAAAAAAAAAAAAAACAGAAAAACAAGATAAAGTTGTAGTGCAAAAATAGTTTTTCTTATGTTATTGTCCCCAAATATGCCTTGTAAAAAAAAAAAAAAAACAGAAAAACAAGATAAAGTTGTAGTGCAAAAATAGTTTTTCTTATGTTATTGTCCCCAAATATGCCTTGTGAAATGTAAGAGAGTACTGACAGAAGATGTCTTTTCACAGACTCACATTCAAACCATAAACAGTTTCATTTATGACTTGCTTTATAGCCATTTCATTCTTCTCCTAACACACAAAGCATTTCCTTGTCACAGGACTACTTTCTCTGAGTGATCCAGGTATTAGACCCTCCTACTGCTGCTGCTATTATAATGCACAAGCACTGCTCAGCTCAAAACACTGAAAATTTAAATGCTCAAAATACTGTAATAAATAAACATAATAGAAATGGGGATAAAGGATGCTCAGCCAATACAAATCCTTGTAATCAAACATAATCAACTCACCACTCTTTCAGTGTCAGTGCTCTTTCAAACTATCAGGATGTTTTCTTGATACAAATCCTCTGTGTTTAGGTTTCTCCACCAGACTGAAAATGAGTAAAGTGCCTAAACGCAGCTTTACCCCAGCTCAGATGAAACCTTCAGGAAGTGAAGTAAATGTCATAGGTGGAGCCTGGAGCTCACTGAGGTGTGTTGTGTTGTCTATAGCGACAGGTGATAAATGGGTCTCTGAGGACAGGATTACTCTGGCCCATCACATCATGCCCAGCAGGGCCACTAGATGCCTAAGACATGGTAACGTACAGTGTGTACCTCCCTGGCCAATCAGACGTGAGCCCAAGCAGTGTCACGCAGCAGGTAAAACCTAGCAGGCTCTCACGCCCCTTTTTAGCTCCTCTTTGTTTTGTCCTGTAAATCGATTTAACTCACTCTGTGGAAGTTGCATCTTCAGTATCTGCTCCCACAGCAGACTGTGGGACGATATTCAGCTCTCTGGGCGAGCGTGGGCTCTCTGTGCCACAATTGGCTGCCTGGTCTTCATCCGAAACAAAGAACTGTGGAAGGAAAACAGAATGTGAGAGCACTGCTTACTGCAACAAAAGAAGGTAACCCAAAAGCTCAAACCAGGAACCTCTGACGTCAGGTTCAAATAGTGGAGGAAACAAAGCCCTGAAACAACCCTTTGTGTGCACGGTAACGCAAAGTAGAGAATTCTGAAGATTAGATGAACTGAAGAAGAAACAAAGATTATGTCAAGGAAAACAACCTGAATGAGGTGATTGACACTGAGGTACTAGTCAGAGCAGACAAAAAGACTAATTCAAGAACAATTTTGAAATTGTATCAGTATTTAAAAACCCGATATAGTTCTCTGAATGTCAAAAATGAGAATCAAAACTAATTGTACGAGGACATACACAACACATCTACAACTTACAGAATATGGCAACAAGAAGTAACATACCTTTGTAAAAAGTAAAAAAAATTATAAATAAAAAAATCAAATTTTCTATAAAATAGCATTATCAGATACAAATATTAAACTGAACTCGCCAAACTAGGTGCACATAGTAAGGAAAGGTATACAAATGTTTTTCCTTGAGGAACAAGGTAAAGATCTTTCCTAGCAAATGGGTGAAACAGGTCACCTTCATGAGGGTGCAATCGTATTTAGATGGGGAAAAAGTCCAAGGACAATATTGACCAAGAGATGTAGAGTATACCCACTAAGTTCCAGTGCTTTGATGATGTTTGTTTTCTTTTTTCTTTTGTTAAATATATTTAAATTCCTAGAAGTGCCCCAAATGTAAGACAGTGAAACAAAAGCCAGATAATACTTAAAAAAAAATGTTTTCAATATTTTCGGATGTTTTATAGGCCAAACAATTAATCAAATAATTGAGATAATACTCAGCAGAATCACAGTTTTTGTATTAAAAATAATCAATAAGATTAGCTGGAAAATACTACTATCCAATACATTAGAATGTTTTACTCAGAAATAGCGTCTAAAGCCCAGTCATTGGAAATCAATACAGTTTCAGTGAAAGACGAATATGAAGTTGAATGATTACCTCCACATCTCTGACTCTCTCTGACTCAGGTGACGGAGACGTTGCCTTTGTCTCCTCCTCCTCTTCCTCCTCCTCCTCCACTTCATTTAAAGAGCCACTGCTAAGAACATGGCAGGTTTTCTGTTCTTTGTCCTTCTTCTTTTTCTTGCTGCTCCTCTTCCTGCGTCCCTCGGAGGACAGTTTGGACAGAGGTCGGTGGATGTGGTGAGAGGAGTGACGGTGGTCTGCGGAGAAGATACCCCCACATTCATTTTTAAACATTTGACCCTTGTTCTTGTGGCTGGATGTAGAAAATGAATACAACAATGATGAAGCTCCTGTGTGCTTACATTCGATGTCCTCCTCATGGTAGATGTGGTGCTGCTCATCAGGTACAACAGCTGTGGGACTGAGGATCTGCTGGAAGCGCTGGACGCCCAAAGATTTGTTCAGGTCCCCATCGTCTTCCTCTTCAGGGTGCGGAGACCCGTGTGGTGACGAGGCAGCAGGAGCCTCTGGCTGTAAATAAACAACAAGCAAATTTAAAACAAAAATTAAATGAACCAAGTGATAAAAAAATAGACATCCACTGTATTAAGTATAAAACTAATTAATAAGTAAAATATTAAGAAATAAATATTGATATGAATAACTTCACAATAAGTAAGAATAATCTTCAACAACACACTCAAAAATGAGGGATTAGCATGTAGCATGAATTCAGGACACATCGTCTTTCATTTAAACCAGCACTAGAGGGAGTTCTGCTCCTCTGAATACAAAAGAGTGAAAGCATTATCCAAGTTCTGTCATTCTTGAAAATAAGCTTTTAATTGGAAACACTGACCACATGATTTGACCACTTAGTCCTTTTCCATGCCGAGGTGTTACAAGGATCATGTGGGTGATAAGAGATCTGTTTTCTTGCAGCATGCTGTGGAGTCTTGCTGCGTCCTGCTCTGCCATGAGATGTTGTGATAAGGATGGACCACAGCGTTACAGCAAGTGGATCTACTCTGGCTAACAGGGCTTCACTGCAGCCACCTCACACTAGAGTCAATGTTGCTATGACCACTGCACAAGTGCCTCCGATCCTGCAGTGAACCCTTCCTGTAGCAAGATCCCGGGGGCTGCAAGTCAACTGATGCTTACTCAACTGGTTCTCAGGACACCCAACATATAAGTCATAAGTTTTCCTCAGTGCTGCAGGGAGTAAAGAGTAAGCAGGTGGTGAAATACAACTACACTTCTCCCACCTGCAGCTCTTAGTTTTGTGTCAGACACATATCAGTGTAGGCACATCAGCCAAGACACAATTAAATAATGTATTCAAAATTACATTGAAAGTAATTAAGTACTCTTACTAAAAAATTAAAACTAGCTCCACCTTGGCTAATCTAACTAAATCAAATCACATCCACTTCACTACCTCAGTGATTCCATATTATATCTAACCAATCCAACAGTCTACACTACATGCATCCTCTCCAGATGTCTGAAACCCTCCGAGTGCTGCTGCTACACAATCTGTCAGTTTATTTTTACAGAGCTCTCATTCATATCATGGTTTCGCAGTGAATCCCTAGATGTGGGTGAGACGTGTGAGGGATTCTCAAGGAGGTGAAAGAATTTTCCACAACTGAAACCATGTGCAAAAATAAGCGGAGGAGAGCTGAGTAAAAACAAGACTGAAAAGACAAAGAGAAACCTTGACTAATATCTTCCGACTTACCTCACTCATGGTAATGTGAGCTTGATCACAGTCAGCGTTTTTTGGTGGCAACGAACATCAGTGTTCATGACAATACTGGAGTTCTGACCCTCAACACCTCTATTAAGAATCACAGGCACAGGCTCCCTGCTTATCAAAACTTCCTGTTACCCTAATCAGAGCCCTATCACCAAACCTGCCACCTTCAGTAACCTGAACATTGTGTCAGGGCAAAATAAACAACACTGGCATTGTCGCTTTGAGGGCAAATCAGGCTGAAAGGACAAGCTGTGTTTAAACAGCCAGGAACAAGCCCTCATATTGACATTCATCTCCACATTTTAACTTTGCCACATGAAGCCTTGAAGGGCAATGTAAATGCACAGGAGCTAAACAGCTTACATTTTTCAAAGGCTAAGAGTAACATGCAGGACCAGTGTCATCATTTGTGATAATGATAATCAATACAATCCCAGTAATAAATCATATGTTAAATTTATGTTCATTTATGGGAATTAGTGGTAGAAACCCTAGACCTGTGCTAGGCAGAAGAAATATTACAGGAAATAAGACATTGTGCTGCAAATTTGAAACAAAGAAGCAAATAAATAAGCAATAAACCAGAGCATGATGCAAACGCTGGGAGAGCTAGGCTCCCCTTAATGAGACCTGAGCTCCACTGAAAACATGACTTGCACAATTTTGGGAGGCCTCAGTCTAAAATATTGACAATATGTTATTTTGCCATATAGGCTATTTCTGTTTTTCTGTATTTTTATCCTCATGGATCATGATTATTACTGATGTATGATTCACACATAAGGGTGATTTGGCACCAATTCATTTTAATAAATGCATCAGCATACATGCAATTCTTGCCATCACCATCAAAATGTGGCGCTGAAGTAAACTTCACTTTAACGCAAAGATCAATAAAACAGTCTCTCTTGATCATAAAACAATGTGTGCTGAAATATGCACACCACCGGGCACTTTACATCTGTTTTTCTATTCTTATTAGGGCTGGGCGATATGGCAAAAAATAAAAATCTAGGGTTTTTCATAAAATGTGACCGATTCACGATTTCGATTTTTTTTTTAATGTGTAACTAGCCAACTTAAACACAAGTACAACAACATGACTGAAGTAACATTCTCTTCTTAAGTAACTTGAAAAACCATCAGTTTAAGAAACATTGTATTTTAGTGTGCATGCCATACATAAATTGGTCAACAAGGTGTAAATAAATGTAAAACAAATTCTCTAATGAAATGTCTTTGCAGCTGAATTAAATATGAAAGTAAATATTGAATTCTTCTTAATACAATACAATAATTTTAACCAATTAGTCAACTCAAAAATTAAGCACATTTACACCAGAAGCATTATTAACAGTAAATGTTTGATAAGAAGCCAGCACATCTTTAAGCCCTTGACCAATTACTTCCCCAGTATGATCGTCAGGAAAATAACATGTCTGAAGACAAACACGTCACAGTTTCCATTCTGCATCAACATAATGGGCTGTGAAGCTCATGTAAGGCTGAAGAGTACGACTACTCCACAGGTCAGTCGTCGTAGAAAAAAAAGATGCCTTATCAAGCTGTTCCGCTACTTTTTCACGTGTTTCAGTGTACATTCGGGGAATAGCTACGTCTTTGAAATATTTGCGGCTTGGCAACGTGTATCTTGGATCAACAGTGCGTAGCATTTTTAGGAACCCTGGCTTTTCGATGGTGTATATGGGAACCATGTCCTTAGGTGCAATGACAATGTATCTATTTTTTATTATAATTAAAAATCGCGATACCTCGATTTAAGAAAAAAAAAATTGCCTTAAAACGTAAATTCAAATTAATCGAAAGAATCGCCCAGCCCTAATTCTTATCAATAAAAATAATGATATATATAAAAAAAAGCTAAATCTTAGCGGCGCACGAAGGGGCCATGGACCACTGGTTGAAAACTCCTGGTTTAGAGTGTTAACATGCTAACATGTTAACAAGTTTTGCTTAGTAGCATGAAACATGGTGCAACTGAAGCTGATGAGAATGTCAGTAGTTTTACAGCTACTTTGCCATAAACCAAAGAATGAGACAAATAAAAACTCTGACCTGATGAAGGTGCTAGATGAAAAGTTAAGGGATCAGTAAAGTTAAAACAATTCACCGTCAGCCTGACAAGAACATCTTCCAAATATCATAGCAATGCATCATACAGTCTTTCAAATATTTTACTCAAAACCATAGTTGTCAAAGTCATGGCGGCACTACAAAGTCAGGGCGTTATCCTCTGATCACCACAAGTGTTTGTACAAATTGTCATGGCAATCCATCCCATCGTTGTTGAGACATTTCAGCCTGGAGCAAAATGGTGGAGCAACCAACCAACCAGTATTGCAACCCACAGCGACATCAAAGCATGGCTAAACACATAACATTCTTGCTTTTTAGCTCATTTAAATAACTGATAAATGAGAGTATAATAATATCAGTAAGAGAGTTATTTTTTCCAGGCAACATGCTGCCTAAAGTTAAAAAAAAAATAGTGTGCATCTGCAGTTACTGTGTCATGTAATGTGGTGGACGCTGTACAGTATGTGGAGGCTGCAGAGGAGATTATCTGTGTTAGGTAGGCTCAAATCCCTCAGCGGTCAGCATGTGAAGGGAAAAGGGGAGAGAGACAGGCTGGGGATGCTGTAGTGATCATGTCGTACTGCGTGGCTGATGAGCCACTGCTTTCCTGCACAATCCCGCAGATCAGTCTGCAAGAAGATGTGAGTGCACAACATGCTTGGGGTTTCTGTGATTATAACCATAGAAATGGTAAACCAGTTGTCCTCAGTGCTGTACATTTTGCATTATGCAAGCATCGATTTTCACAACCTTCCTATTACATCATAAATTAAGAGGCACGTTTTCCACTGTTTGCTCTGCTAAAATAAGATTGAATATAAATGTACACATTATATAATGTCAATTTAAACATGGGACCACCATTCAATCCGAGACTGGAAAAATACATTTGAAAAGAATTTTTTTGAGATACCCACTGATTATATTTATACAGGGAATTGAGCTTTCAGCTTTATCACTTCACATTATGCAAACAAGGTTTTCCATAGCCAAACACAGACGGATCATTTACCTGACAGTGTTTTCACTCCTTAATTTTATCTATGTTGATGCAATCGTCTGATAAACTTTGCTGAGGGATTCTGCAGATGCCGCCAGGTGCACATCACACAAAGCATATGAGGTTATAAAAGTAATAAATCAACAGGGAGGAGATGCTGTAAACCGTGCTCTGCTAATCCACCCATCCGACAGCTCACCTCCAGACAGTGACTGTCTCCCTGCACATATACAATTTTGTTTGAGTTACTTCTATTTGTATATAGTTTTCTGAATAAGGTTTGGCGTCTCTGTAGGTTGCGGGATTATACAGTAGTTTGTGTGGAGCCTTGAGAAGTTTCTAATTAGGCAGATCTGAGGATACCTCTGTGTGCCACACCTGTCACACTAAGTGAGATGAATTCAACTATAAAGCTGAAAGACTGCTGCACACTACCTGAAACACCTGTGTTTTGGAGTGCGACTTTTTTTTTTACCTTTAACATATTTTGCGTACCCTACATGATCAGGATCAGTAGTTCCCAGCCTGGGGACGGAGACGCCCCAAAGGGAACACAAGAAGAATATGGGGGTCACAAGATGATTAAGAGGATAATGCAGAAACAAAAACACTGAAACATGGAAACATGAAAAATTTGACACCGCATCTTAATCAGTGAGATTTAGAGGTGCTGTTAGGGGGATTTTGTTACCTCTGAACTGAGGCAGGCTAGCTGTCCCCCCCACCACCGCCCGCCCATTTCCAGTCTTTATGCTAAGCTAACAATCTTGGCTTCAGCATCATAGTTACCAAACAGAAATCTGACAGTGGTCAGTCTTCACACTATATGTGGGGAGAGAAGTTGTGTAACAATCAGTTTGAACACAAAGGAAAGAACATGAACAGTCACGTTTGTCAAAATGTCAACCATTCCTTAAGCCAAAAATCCTGGGAGCCATTGGCCTAGACATGTTTGACATGTTTTACAGTTTCTGCCACATGTTACAAGCACTACTGAAATGCCCTGGAGCAAGACACACTGCCTAAAAACACAGACTCTGGGGCTGATCCTGATCTCTGATATGGAAGAAGTGAAATAAAGAATCATCACATGTAAACTTTAACACTATTACTGAGAGCTTGATCTCTTCATATAAAAAAGGAAAACAATATTTATCCATAATGTTTTTTTAGAAGTATTTCAATATATTATCCTGTTAATTAAAGGAAAAAATGGCTATTACAAGTTGAAATGCTCCCGTCAGGAACTCTTGCATAATGACAGAGGGGTGGATGTATGTAATTAGTGATGCATTAAAAATAACAGGTGGTAATTATTACCTTGGATTTGTAATGCCTAGGAAAAGTAACTGAGCTGTTGACAAAATATCTCAAAAGTTTAAAACCTAAACTGAACTTTAACAGCTGTGTTATGGCTTAAAATCCTACTGAGAGAGGGTGGACTAGAATATGACTTTGGTATGATAAGTTAGCAGATAACCTGGTGATCAAGATGCTCAGTAAAGATAAAACTGTTTGTTGTATGACAGTGCCTTAGTAGTTATTGGCTGTTCTCTTACAGCTTCAGTTTGACCAAGTTAATTATTATCTCCTTAACAATGCACGCCTGTGTGCACATGTTCTGGGATGGTTCAGATAATCCTGTTTTTAAGAACCAACAGTACTTAATAATGTCTTCTTCCTACCTTGAAGATCTGCCCTTATCATGTGGCAAGGGCTAAATGAAATGGGAAATAGGCTGCCTTCCCTAAAAGTGGCTGGCTCTTCTGGAGCTATCTTGCTGTATTTTAGATTTGCAGCAACACATTTGTGTGTAACTTGATATCCTATGTTTATGCGTTTAAGGTGAACCTGTTCATTATGAGCATAGTAGACTCAACTTAACATAAGAGCATGGTTAGCTCTTTGAGCTCTTTTAGCTATCAGGGTTATGGTTTCTTATTCCCAGTCAGTCGTTACACATAATCCTAAAGAGTACAAAGAGTTGTATGGCAGTAAACTGTCCTGTTGGCTAGTAGAATCAATAAGGATGAGTCATTCTGAACAGGAAAAATCTCTTACAGGCTGTCAATTAACACTTTTATCAAGAAAACATTTAAAGACATTTTTTGCCATAGATAAGAGGGTGAAAGGTCATGGGTTTTTGTTGTTATAGGTTTGAATTTGTTAGACTGCTAAATGACTGTGTGAAAATGAAAGTCTAAAAAAAAAAAAAAACAGTAAATTAAAATACCAAAATTAACAATTTTGAGAAATGTAGTTAAGCGGTAGTGTGTGATATGATGAAATAGTTATTTTGTATTATAAAAAAAGGTCAAATAAAACATTAAAAATTGTTATGTCTATCATTCCACCTGCTAAATACTGCAGGTACAGTATACTATATGCAGCTGTTGTCTGTGTGCGCTCACACAATTGTACAACATTCGAAAGGAAGCAGGTGACAGAATGCAGACAAAAATGCTAAGCTAGGGGAAAGCAAGCATTTCCTAGCTTGGTGTTACAGTGAAAAACAACCCTGGTGCTGACAAGAGAGCTCTGTGAGCATGTCTAAAGTACATATTCACTACTCTTCCACGTGAACCTCTTCTTCCTCCTGCTGTAGTCTAAACATCACTACTTCCACTCACCTACTCATTCAATCCACAGCACACTGAAATATACGGGTTGTGGAAAGTTATTCTGGGAAATGTGTAAAATCCTTAACTAACACAAAAGAACAGGAGAAATGCTGAGGCAGGTGGGTAAATCAGTAGAAACAAAAAGATCTGTACAGTTCCTGGAATGCTATTGAACACAGTAACTCACTAACCAAACTGATGATTATTAGCAACCTTAAACTGTTGATGTGTGGATTTTAACTTTAAGCTTGTGATATTTTCTGCCTTAGCACATTAATCATTCTGAGATCACTCACTGAGAATCCCTTATGTTAAGGAATTCTTTCTTTTGCTGCAGGCTAGCTGCGCCTCCAGCTCCCGGGTTTGCCTGGTATGTTTATCACATCAGTCCTTCCTGCAGCCATGCAATTACATGTTTGTATTATAATGTGCCCATGTTAATTTACTGTTTCCAACACTGGCAACTCATCGACTTAAAGAAAAGAGGAAGGAAACTGTTTCAGCAGTGGAACTGTTGACATTCTCCAGTGGGTTAATGAAAAGGGGATTTCAACAGGAGCAGCTCTCCGTGAAAATCTGAAATGTTTCTGAACATTTTATTTTTGCAGTCAGAAGCACGCATAGGTAGGGAACTGGCTCTGGGATGTGATTGGTTTGTACACTCATAGCTCTGGTAGGAAGAGCGCTGTCCAAAATACACAGAGGCGACAGAGAGAGCTGATGCAGCATAATTTTGCGAGAATGTGAATTCAGTAATGGCAGTTTGGAGCTGAACAGTCTCGTGCATGAAAAACAAATGTTAACTGTGAGGGTTGTCTCCTTGTGAACAATATTTAACCTGGTTTGTCACCAACTGTGCCTCATGTGTTTCACTGTGTTTTATCATGGTTTAGGGACAATGACAGGACAGACTGAGGCCTTTCTGTGTGCAGCCGTGTGGACTTACACTGTGAACAACCGATGCCACGACATCTGTAATCTGGTCAGGAGCACTGGGGTCACTCATAGCTCCACAGTGGAGTCGATGTTGGAGAGGCACTGGAAAGCTGGCTGGGACTCTCGTGGCTTTAGCCCTTTTCTTTCTCACTGGGACTCAGGCAGCTTTTGGGCAGCATAACCTGGAGGCAGACACAGATCCAGGAGATAGTTCACATGATTTCTAAATTCAAAGAAAACAAGAATGAAATATCTGTGGGCAAGTACTCTCTGAATATGAAGTGCAGCCAGAGTAAGAAAATAAAAATAGTGACATGTTCCAGCACATTGGCTCTGAACTGAAACATGAAGTACTGATTTCTGCTTAAGGGATGTTCACATCCATGTTGGGTGAACAGAGACTTTTACATTATCCTAAACACACAGTCAGAGCAGTGAATGTGTTTTTAAGGCCAGAGAGTGGGCTATCCTTCCTCCCAAAGATGAGTCCAATGGAAAAAGGTTCCTTATGATTCCAGCACAGGCATGGAAGAGCATTACTAAGTGTCTGCTGATGTCTATGGGTCACAGACTTCAGACATGAAATGTCTATACAAAGTTTAATAGAAATCTATCTTATTGTTATTCAGATATGTCAGTCTGGATCAATGTGGTGGATTAACATTCCTAGAGCCACACTGCTAGCATGGCTTAAAAAGGCAGTTAATTTGGTGTGGACCTAGATACCTTTCAATTAAAGTTCAGTCAACACTTCAACCTCACTAATGACCTAAACTGAATGTCATGTTTATGATATAGTTATAGGATAGCAACAATGGCAGCAGTACATAAATAAATTTTAATAAATAATGATATGCAGTCTTTTTTAATTCTGTGATTCTTCATTCCAAGGTCTGCAGCACTTTCTCACCACCTTTCAAAGTCATTAACTACTGGAATGAGATAAGAGCCAGATAGCACAGTGCTACTGAGCAGAGGCCCATCGATAAGCAGCGGCACGTGCCTCCGTTTATCTCTGTCACTGCAGAGACAGTAGCTATAAAACATTATTGTTCTCTACTACAGAATGACAGTAAAGTACAGAAGCAATATGCTGTCTATTTTAGTCAGTGTAGTGGTTCCGATTTACCGATGTGAAAATAGGCTGTTCTGCTTACTCCGACTGAAACTGAAAACCTGGGGTTCTGGTCTGGTCTTGTAAGACTGCAAAGATCAACTAATATGGTCAGAAATTTGTGAAAGCTTATATGTAAACTGGTATAATCAAAATGACAGAGGATGCATTACCAAACCTGATATATTTAAACTCAAGCAAACAACAAAACCCATTGTCTTACAGTTGTTCTGTCTGAAAACCTGTCCTAAAATCTTACTCAAAGTATCTCACATGCAAGATTCTTAATAGAACAATGGTGAGTCTTTAAGCAGAGGAGGAAGTCTTCTGGTCACTTTTCACAGTCATGGTTAGAAATCTTGCCCAAGCAAGCCTGGCTCTCTCACAGCGGCTATCAGACACACGATAAGCCTCCCTGATACCTGAGCACAATCATATCAACGACCTTGTTGACAGCGAGGGATTTCTAAGGGGTACGTTTCATTAAAGTACAAACGACGACTAATTGATTAAATCCAATGCAGACAGAGGACGATCTTGTATTCAGCCCTGGACAAAACAGAGACATTGTGCACCAAAGAGATATAAAACTGACACTGCTTGCTCTTTCAAACTGCTGTTTATTCAAAATAAGTACTTTAACTAGTCTGAGACATTACAATCTGTGCAGTAATGGCAATAAAGAGTCTACGGAGTTAGCTTCGGTGTGCTGGAAGATTACTTTCTCAGTAAATCTAGACCCCGTCACTGTGAAAGAGAAAAGGCTGGCCACACAGGGATAAAGTTACAGAACCCTGGGATCCTGGCTGAAAACCATGGGAACTGGCTTATCTACCTCAGGGTCTGTCAGCAATAATACCATTAGGATAACAATAATGATCAGAAGAAAACAATACCAACTGCAACTGTTTTAGCAAGCAAGTAGATTTCAAAAAACACGGTCATTAACGATCTAAATGTTTCTTGCCATCTGCAATCAGGTAAAATTATTCTGTCGGAGGACAAAGCAAAAAGGAACTGATTGTTCCTTGTGTAATAATAGAAATGGACATGTGCTGACAGTGCAAGAGGAAGTGAGGACATGAAGCTCTGTAGTTCTCCTGGAAGAAGTTCATCAGTACTATAAAAACTGCTGTGGATAAAGATGATTTGCTTAGTCTGCTGAGGGCATCCTCCCTCCCCCCTCCCCCCCCAAGACTTCAAAACATTTCCACACTAGATTTAGTCACAGCATCAAATGTGAGCACACAAGGCTTCGGGAAAACTGTCTTTCTGAGAGGAAGTATGTATGAAAACAGGAAGAAGGTAACTGCTACAGACTGATGCCCATCAGGAGCAGCTATGAAAATGTGAAAAATAGAAACAGGGCACTTGGAGAATCTTTTAAGAGTTAACTGAAAAACCATGTCTATGCATGGACCTGGCCCAATAGCATATTCTGCAGATAATCCAGATTGATACAAAACATTTAAATGTCTACCTTGTGGCATTATAGTTTAACTCGCTTGCCACAGTATAACAAGCTGTCACTGTCCGTCATCCTCATCTGCCTCTCCTGCACACAGAGTAAACACTTTAAACAACCAGCTGTCGTGTGATATGCTACTTTGTGCCAAGTTACTCAACATTTAAAAACAAACTATTATGCCATTTCTGTTTGAATTACAAATGCTTATTAAAAGTGCACATCAAGCATCAATCAATAATATTACACAGAAAGAAGGAACATATAACCAACACTCTTAAAGGATGCCCTCAGGAGACTAAGCAAATCACCTCCATTTATAGGCCAAAACTCATCACATTTCCTATTTGACTGACTTGACAGCTGACAGTGTGTAATCAAGTATTTACAGCCTCCTGAAGTAACACTGCAATGATTCTGAGGAAATACCATTTCCTTTGCTGGTATCAGCAGGCTGATCATATTTAGTCTATCTAGATTGAAATTGATCTGAATGTGACTAAAATGTCGACATTGACGTCATAACTTTGGAGGTAGATGAACGCTCAGAGCATGACTTTAGCATTTTTGTCATTATTGAGATCTATTATATGAACCTGGTGGTGACTCATCTTTCCCACGGAGAACAAACATACCTGACAAAGTCTCTTTGTTGTGCTGTAAATTTCCAGTGCTGATAAAAATACCCAGGCCAATTTCTGACAAGATCACTTTGCACCTTTTATTAAGAATGTAAGGAACATTACAAGCATTTAAGGTTGAGGAGAGCTCTGCTCTGCTACGAGCTTAGAGAAGTGATTAGTCAGCACAAAATGTCTAAAACTGGTTATTCCATTCTTTTTTTCCTCCATCCTTCTGGATGCATTAGCATCTAAAGCTAATCTGTTTGTTTTGGTAACATTAGCGACCTAGCATGGTCATGGTTTCACCTTTGTATTGAATTAATATGATTTGAATTTGGGAGTAATTTGAGCTTTGTGTAACGTTAGTGCTTTGTATCACATTTAGCAGGAACCAGAGTGTTCCGCTGAACTGACTAATTCACTTGTTAGTCAGCTAACATTAACTTCGAACTGGAGGATGCACTTTGCAGGTTGTCGCATCCAGACATCTGTAGTTTACATTGTTGCTAGGAAACAGGACCTGATGGGAGCAAAGAGCAATTAAGAGTGGATGATCGTGCCAGTTCGTTCTGAGTCTCAGCAGACCCTCTTAGAGCATGGATGAGGATGTATTGTTCCTTCCAAATCCAACCTGTGCCCGAGGATGTGGCGTGCGAACCCGACAAGTTATATAATGTCTGAACCCGACCGGAGCCTGACGCAGTTGGGTTTGTACAGTGTTTTTCCCCTTATCATTAGATGGAAGCAGACATTTGAGTGCCCCAGCTGTCTAGCCTAAAGTTTGATGTATGTGTCTGAACCTGACCCAGACCTGAACATAATTTCTAAATTTCTGTCCAAACCCAGCCCGAACCCTCAGCAACTGACAGTCCCCATCGGGCTTGGTTCGGGTATCCACAATCTAGACCCTCTAGTCTGAAAAGAAATGAGGTAGCTTTAACGCCAATTTAATGTCTGTAATTGAAAAAGGCTAATTTTGTTCTTAATTCTTTTAATGTCGTATGACCTTTTTGGTTAAAGATACTATAAGTGAAGGTTACAATTGACCGGACGGAGGTTACAAGCCAGACTCAAACTCACAACACAAGCCTACATGTTTCTTTAACCACTGACAGGATGGCTGAGCCGGGCCTGACATCGGTCAGCAGCTTGGCACATGTGTCAGCCACAGACTGCACAAACACAAATTCTATCAAAAAAGGCATAATTAAGGAACATGTCAATAAAGTATGCAAACTGCCAAAAAAAAAGTGCCCATTCAGAAATAGAAGCTCGATCATAATGTCCGAACCTCAACCAACACACAGGCCTGTAGTTACAAAAGCAAGACAATGAAAGGGGGGAAGATTTCATTGGGTTTACAAAAAACAAGAAAGTCAGTGATTCATTTGTTTCCGTTTGGCAGACAGACAGCACTGTTGGATACTTTATGGTCATAATATTTAATCTAGCTCAGTAACATGCTGTAATAACATTCACAGAATCAGCACCATTATCATCTGAAGACGCATGCAAGAGCCGATAAACAGAAGAGAGCAGTTTAATGTGGTTTGATACAAATATAAATGATCAAACTTGAATTTACTGAAGCAGTTAGCAAGTCAATAAAAAAAAAGATACATTCAGGATTTATAACAGCAGTAAGGCATGCTTGTACTACTAAAATTAGAACCGGGCAGAATTTGTTTACACTTGTCCATATTATGGCTAGTAGCCCAAGTGTGACTCAGCTCTGCTGCTTCAAGTCACATATGTTCCAGTCTGTTCAGTTTTTGGTAAAGCTGTTGTAAATATACAAATTCAATTTAATGTTTATTACTGAGGTCTGTTGCAATAGATTCAAAGCTGTAAGTGGGGAGGACAAAAATATATGGAAGTCCAGTGCAACATCAGCTAAAATATTATGAATGTCAAAGGTGTTAAAACAGGGCTGATGTATTGGGTTTATTCAAACAGGTGTACCTAATAAAGTGCTTGGTGAGTGTATATTAAAACACTAACAGGGAGAATACAGTTAAGTTGGATTAGACTTGACCTAACAAACAGCAGCTCTGGTCACCTTATTAAGGATTCATCCACATAAACAATAAATTAAACAGATAAACAACAAGCAGACAGATAAGTCAACCTGAAAGCATGACAACTGGTTAAGAAATACAGAAAAAGATCCATGCCATACCTTTGTGTGCTTACTGCAGAGAAGCCACCGCAGACATTGTAGTGCAATTCTGAACTCGGCCGTGAAGAGACTCGGGGAAGATCAGACTACAGGACAAAAACAAATAGAGAGGGACAAAAGAAAAGAAAGTTAGAGATGTGGAGTGTGCATTCATTCTAGTCAAGTATCTTGCCACCTGATTGCTCTGTCAGAACACACGCCGACTGATAACAGCAGCCTTCCTCCACAGAATTATGTTTCCGCCTCCAGCCTGCTGACAAGTAGCCATGTGACTCCAGGACCCATTCAACACTGAGTCAGAGTCACTGCTCTGACACACACACACCTCTGTCTGTCACACACACACACACACACACTCACAAATGACCCCAAGTTAAAGGCGGAAATTTCCCACTGATCAGTATTTGTCCCAAAACAAACACAAACAGTATTTTTGCATGTTGTAGCCCTCAGACCTTTTGGCTTGTGACTATTAAAAGAAAGCCATGTTTATTTGCAACTCTTTGCCTGCAAATGTTTAAAAGTGGCAAACACTTTAACAAATGAGTAAGGATGGGACAATCTATCAAAATTCAATATATAGCCATACAAAACACCAGTGACCTCATACAGAATGTATGTCAATAAATCTGGTTGCTCTTTACATAATCAAACCAGTGCTAGAAAAGGAAAAGAGGAATAAAGTACAAGTATTTCACAGCTAGCCATACACTATCATTGAATTTTTAACTGTATTGTGACTGAATCAAATCATACACAACATATCGTGCATCGAATCGTATCGAGAAAGACATATCGTCCTATCCCTATTAACGAGTTATTTTCCTGACTTTAATCAAATGACTTGTAGATAGATTCCTGAAGAAGTACAGTTACCCAGTAATTCACAAAAAGCAGGGATTAGAGGCAACATAGAAAAAAATTATCATTTAGTATCACAATATGTTATTTTTGTTTATTTTGCTTTCCTTCTCTGGGAATCATCTTGTGACTGTAACATTTAGATTTATCACACGACCTTGTGTGGGACTCCCAATGATTTATCCCATTTACTACAACAAGACCAGCAGTTGTGTGACATGTTGATGTAAATGTTAGTGTCTGCATATGCTAACATGGTCTCCATGAAAAGGCTTGCATGCTGGTGTTTGTTTGCTTTAGTGTGACCCAAATTTCATGGCCATCAAATAGTTGTTGATCATGAGCTCCATGTCTGTGCAAGAGGAAAAGCCAGAGTATAACCAAAGTCATGAGAATTCATTCTTTGGGGATCGTGAGTATCTGCACGTTTATTCCAATCAGTCTCAAAGATGTTGATATTTCAGTCTTGAACACAGTGGTGGACAGAAGACACTGACATTGCTATACAGCCATGCTGTAAGCATGCAAATATTTTTTAAGTAACAAAAATAACATGGAATTTAAATGCCTATAACAATGTCTTTCTTAATCTACGGCTGTGACACAAATTCATGTTGAAACACACAGACAATTGGCGGCTACCTGGTAAGAAGAGAATTTCGACATCAATAAGTCAAGGGCAACATGAAAGGGCGTGCCACAGATGAAGACAAAGGAATATTGTCTTATGTAAAATAATCCTGTCTGGAGGACAAGGAGTTAGTCAATATCTATCAGCTTTCTTTAGAACATTGAGCAACTTTACATCCCATGAAGGGCACTGCAACTTTGTCAGGAAGCTTCAGAACATCTTTAATATGGTAAATAATTAATTGATATTCTAAAATAACCAGACATAAGCTATGTAACTCTAAACTTTTTCTGGTTCAAAATAAATCCTATTCACATAAACTTCAGCTCTGAAGCTATGTTTATAAATCTGCACAGAATGTTTATTCATTTGTGAATATGTTTGCACTGTGAAATTAATGAGAAAGCAAAAACACGTTGCCTAAAAAGTCTTCAATTATTAACTAGCAGTCATTTTTAATATAACTGTGGTTCCTGGCATGTTCATACTTTATCCCTTGAGTTTTACAAAGGCGTTCATCTAGTTTAATCATTATTTTACAGTTCACCTGGATTTTCATCACATACTGGAAAAATGTATCAGTTATAGGGTCAGTTTTTCCCACAAGGTCTTAAAGTATTTGCCAGTGGGAAAAAAACTTAACATGTCATGGAGGAATCAACACTATTACACATTTAATCCTGCTTAAAGTCATAAAAGCTGCTAGATTGTGTTTTGCAGCGAACAAAGAATGGTTCTGTGATCTAAACTGGTTACTTACACGTCCACCAAATAATCAAGTGCTGCATTCCACATCAGCTTACATAAGCCTTAGAGCTCAAAGAAATATCCAACCTCAGGAGGAGCGTGAGTCTGCATGTGTGCAAGTATAATTGTTTGTCCCCAGGGATGTGGGCTCACGGTGGAGTCACATGCACGTCTGCGGGTAGAAGAAACACAGTCAAAGCCACAAGCTGCTAAAATTGAAGTACAGTTCAAAGTCTGGGGCTTTCCTCAATACCAACAGTGCCTGATAATAGCATTATCCACTGTGGTCAACTATTTAAAAAAAAAAAAAAAAAAAAAGGGTGTGACTTCATGTGTGCAAGAGCGAATGACAACTTATTTTTGATCACGACCAACAGACAAATGCACTTAACCTACACAGACAGTTCTCATTCTTGATGTTTTGTGATATTTTAATTTTGAAGCGTGAACGAGTTTGACATTTTTAGACAATAACACCCTGCATTAAGTTTTTCTAGCTTTTATCTAAAATCTTAACAGCTTGGAAACTCTCCCTGCAGCTTCCTGTTATTTTTCTCCCCCTTCAAGTCTAAAACAAATCTCCTAGGCCGTAGTCCTAGACACAAAGAAAAACACAATCAAGTAGTGCAACCCAGGACAAACGTCAAGGAGAACAGCAGGGCACGTCAACGGGTGACTGTAAGGAGTAACAACTGTGCAGCCTCATTTCAATCCTTCAAAACTTGAAAGGACAGAAATTCACCAGAACCCTGTTCAGCACCCCAGTGCAACCTGCTGATGCAAAGGATGGCCTCGATGGAGCTGTATACCTCTCACAGCTGCCCCTGTTTATGGATCTCTCTGGGATTTTGTCCCTGGTGTACAATATGTTGAGAGCTGTGCCTGAGTGCTTTAGCCTGAAATAGCTAAGCAGTTTTAAAGTCACCCAGCCACGTCCTGAGCCTTTCAACATGCAGACGTCTCTCTTCACAGCCCAGTGGCCATTAACTTCACTTAGGGATTGGCAGGATTTTAACTTCAGCATGACTGTGCTCAGTTATGTGCATGCAGCACTGGAACAGGTCCAGTCTCACACAGCTAACAGCTGCACTTGGTCAATCTATACCATCTTTATCTCATTCTTTGTGCCAGGCTTTAGGATTCAGAGTGTGCTGACTGCTAAGGCGGCACCTGTCTTTGCGGTGAAGGGGGATTAAAGGGGGCAAAAAAACAGTTTACATAAGGTCTGCCCATTGTTCTCTTCTCCAGAAAAGAAAATACAATCACCAGTCAAGAATTTTCATACCTTGAAGAGGCCTGTGGTGTATGGAGGAGGCCAAAACACATTTTGAAATAGAAACAAATCTAAAAGGTTTTCCAATGCATGCGAACACTAACTTTATGAAGCGTACTGGGTATCAAACAGACAGGACTTTTCCAGACTGAATCATTTCTTTTTCAATGCCATTAGAAAGCTCTAGTGTCCCCATGGGCATCCCTATGCATTGCTCACTGTTAAATACCCTACGTCACCACATCTCTTTGTCTTTATAAATAAACTGAGTGGTAAATGTTACAGGATCTTGAGAAAGATCTGTGTCAGGCGCAACCTGTTTGCTGTAATTTTCCATGAGATGTGCCTAATTATTTAGACATGAAAGGCCTTAGTTAGCACTATGTCTGGTGAACACCAGGCACTGCTCATCACCTGGATAATAACATCCCTGTGGTAAAGTATGGTGATGCCAACATCACACTTTGGGAGGGCTTCTCAGCAGCAAGGACAGGAAGACTGGCAAGAACTGAGGGATGGATGAATGTACCTGCTGCCAAAGAGATTCTACAAATTCTAAGCCACTAAAAAAATTATGCCAGTCTAGGAGGTGCAGGAGTGAAGACAGGTCTACAGGGTCATCAGGTGGGCACCCTCTCACTAACTGGTGTTTCGTTGAGTTGGGCCCATGACGCCAAGAAGGCTCAACAGTGTGTTCCACCTTCCCAGAACAACCTCCACCCCATACCTGCACCCACACACCCAACACAACCCTTCATCTACTCAGGCTAATTCAGACTAACTGTTACCAAACAGTCACTAGCACTAACAAACATTTCAACTGCTGTTCAAACCACCAAGCATTTCTAATAGCTCACCAGATAACTAGCCGGACATCTCCTTCCTTTTATACAGCATTAGAAACCACCCTCTGTTAGTATTCATTCCAACAAACCAGACAAACTTGTTCTATGCACTTGTGTTAGCATGCTCATGCTAACACCAAAACGTAGGCCTCAAGCCTGCTGCGTGTATCAAACAGTTTTACTAAGCCTGTCCTTCTGTGCTAGTTTACTTCAGCTTAACAGGCATAATCCTCATATATGTTGCCATTTATAAATCACTTACCTATTATTACCCCATTCATACACTTTTCTTCTGCACCACAGCAACTCACTGGATCTTGCTGCACCATCAGATAGATTACTAATTACTTGTCTTAGACACCGCCCTTTTATACCTAACTCACCTAGCAGAGAGACAGCTGACTTGGCTACAAATCCCCTACAACCAACCTCCACGGGGTGGACTAACGTTCCAGCTCCTCTGCCTCCATGACTCTATCCAGGGCAGCTCAGGATATACCAGCTGCACAAAAGGTAAAGCAGTGTTCTCACAGAAATGTAGTAGCCTAACTGCAGAGCTTTGACCTGGTGCTGTTGCAATAACTGTATTTACTCTCATGAGACTCAGACTGAGACAAGAAAACAACCCCACCACTCCCAGAACCCAAACAAAAGCATAAAATCCTATACTAGAGTCAAACACACATCAGCCATTTATCCATTTTCTGAGAAAATGTGATTATGTTTGAGTGGCAGAAAGCACACGCTTTGCTATTAAAGACTGAGAAAAGGAATGAGAATGAGCACATCCTGTATATCCACATGGGAATGAATAACAACAATGAAGGTGGGTGTGGCAGATGTAGAAAGTATGCCTGTTCACATCTTATGTAGTTGAGTGTATAATTAGATGTTGAAAGAGACTGCAGACAGCTTAATGGGGTTTAATGCCAAAGCGCTTAATGATAATTAAATGCAACTTAGTAGGCTAGGAAAAAAAAAAGAAACAGCCAAGCAAGACAAAAGAACTGTAGACAACATGGCTCTACAATTCTGACTAATAGTAAAGACACCCAACATAATGGTGCTTAGTTTAGAATAAGGAGGATAATAGTAGTAGTAGGATATTGTCTTTCTTTATCTGCAGAGGGGAAGCTAAAATAAACATGAAGAACCAAGAGGCCATGAAGTTTTTTTTTTAAACTTATTATTTTATTTTCCTTCTCTTCTGCATGACTAGGGAATTTATAGTAGGAATATGGAACTGCACACAGACTGCTGTTGGCAAAAACCACTTCACAAAGGTCTGCTTGGCGTATTTCACTGAGGCAAAGGAAAACAAATAAAAGCTGTGACAGTGACCAAAGGAAAAATATGGGTCTATCTGATGCGCTCAAGCACCGCACAGGACTATGAGACAAAAGAGGCAGAACAGCTCTGGAATCTGACAGTGCATTTTTCTCAAACAAGGAAACAAGGTCAGAGTCGCCAAGAGAAAAATGTCAGACTTTGTCTTTTAATCTAGATTTAATAATCTCAAAGATAATCGCTTTATTGTGTGTCTTGGCTTTATATCTAAATAAAATATATCTTCACACAACCTGGAACGCACATGGAGATGATAGTGGTGAGTCAGCAGAGGAGACATATCCTTCCTCTATCCTGCCAGAGGGCCTGTCCTAACATCTATTAGTCACATGAGAGAGAAACAATTCTGGCACGTTGTTCCCAAACTGGGGGGGCTGGAGGGATCCAGAAGAGGGTGTTGAATGGGTCAGTGGCACAAATAATCAACAGTTAAAGTTTACAGGGATTAACTGATTCTTCATAAAGCTACAACTAGTGTTGAAGCAATCCAACATTTAATCAATAGATATAAATTGAGTCCAGATTAGATTAAGGTGTGGCTCACAGTTTTTATGTTAGTCCTTTCCTGTCATGGAACATGTGAGCAAGATAAATGTCCTAAATTCTGACTTTCATGCCAAATGAGTTTTTTTCCTGTCTCTCCATCTTTAATTTGGTTTCTGAATAGAGAACCTGACCAGTGAGTACAAAAACAGTATCCAAGGCAATGGCAACACATACACACAACATACACATTTCATAAGTTAGAGACAGATATTTTTGTCATGCTTTCTTTAAAAAGAAATACTCAAATCAATTTATTGATTATCAAAATCATTTCTGATTAATTTTCTGCTGACTGACTAATGGCTCTACCTAATTTCTTCTCAGCCACTAAGGTCTAGTGAGACTCATAACAAACTGAAACGCCACTCCTAACCGTTGTTTGTCCCCCATCACCTCCTATTTCCTTGTGACGATGTAAACTATAAATGTCTGGTTGTGACAAATTGTACAAAACGCAGCCTCCAGTCTGAAGCTAGTGATAACAAGTCAGTCCAGTAGAACTCTCTGGTTACTGCAAATGTGACACAAAGCACTAATGTTACACAAAGCCTGAATTACTCTGAAATTAAAATCATAGATAGGTTGCTAATTTTACCATAACAAAATGCTAACACATCCAGAAGGAAGAGCACCACATCCGAATCAAATCTTAGTCCTGTGGATGCGTTTAACCCTCTCCATGTCAAAAGGTCAAACCAATGTTAACCATGGCTTCTGCTCTCGGTTTGTCTCACTCTCTCTGTGCAAAAGATTGTGTCACATCTTCACTCTGGCAGCCACTGTTTTGGACTTTTAGCCGATGTGAGGTGCAGATGCTTGACATGACTGCTCACGTTTCTTATAACCTGTGCTAGGTCACAGGAGGGATTAATTTAGGGGTAGAAAAACTGGAATAACAACAAAAGAGCTGTAGACAGCAGAGTCATTTGGGTGTGTGTGGGGTGGGGTGGGGGGAATGTGTAAAATGTAAGTTCATCTTTAAGCATTAAGCAAAAATGCATCTCGTTTCAAATATATAGTCTTCTGTTTTTCAGTACTGTGTGCAATTTTAAATGTCATTGATTAGCATTTTGGACACTTTGAAGGAAACATGCAATCTGAAGGAGGCTCACCATGGGCATTTTTCACCATTTTCTGACATTTTAAACTAGTTATTGCTTCAACAAAAAAATAAATAAATAAATAAACAGATGAACCGACTTACAGTACCAGTCCTACTTCTACCTTCCACGCCACTGACTGTCTATGATCTATACACTTTGCTAATGGTACATCTTTTTAAACTAGTCATGTAACACCATGGCAATGCAGCTGTTGTGCCAGTGAGCAATGAATGAATGAATGAATGAATGACTAAATAAATGATGAGTAAAGCTCACCACACCTTTGGTCTCCACGCTGCCCTGTTGAATGCCTCGTTCAGTTACTCAAGACTTCGCTGCGGACTAGCTCATCCATCACGCTGTCTAGAGGAGTAACAGCTAGCGTGCTAGGACGAGGAACTCCTCCGTCTAACATTAACTAACTTAGCCCCTGAGCCAGTCGAGAGAGACGCTTTAACTACAACAAAACTCACAGTCCTGACACATTTCTACTAGTTACATCTACCTCACTTTTTCATTACCTTGTTAACAAGCCGGGAATGAAATTTCTCCACCAGCAGCAGCGGACCACTTCAGTGCATGTGTGGCAGTTACACCGGCTGTCAATGCCGCCTCTTCACAGGAAAATCAGTCAGCAGTCGAAACAAGTCAACGAACTCCAGAAAAACGCAGGTTCAAAGCAGACACGCGTTTTCACTAAGAGAAATCCTTGTGATGCTTAAAATTACACAGAGTTGGGTTATTTTGTTCACCAGTGGCTGATACGCGCCTCAACTCGCTCTGACGGAACTGATCTCCCGGTGTCAATTCGCTATAGTGAAAACACGCTCACATCCGGTGAAACGTTTCAAATTAAAAGTCTTCACCAGCAGTGAGGGAAGGCTACTCAGACTCTTTACCTAGTAAAAATAGCAGTATCACAGTGTAAAAATACTCCGTGACAAGTATTCAAAATGTGGCTTATATAAAAGTCCTAAATTAGCCTTATAGCATCAAAATATACTAGTACCAAAACATGCAGAATGGCACATTTAACATTAATATCACATTTTTGATTATAATTATTAATGCATTATTGTTTACATCTTTTTAGGATTGCAGCTGGTAAAGGTAGAGCCAATGTTAACTATCATACTGTGTAACTGTGTGTAATGGAACACATGTAATGGAAATATAAATACTCATGCTGTCTATATATTTGTACTACTTAACCTTATGTCTAATTTTCTCTCCCAGACATTCCACACAGGTTCAGTATTTAGACACACACATGGACACTTCATACACATGCTCAGATCCAGTCTCAGCTGCCACACACACACACACACAGCCTGTTGCAAGCAAAGTCTAACTGTCTGGGCCCAGATGCCTAATCTCAAAAGGTGCATATTGAAGGACACATACCTATAACACACTTCTGATTGGTTCCAGCTAATGGTGCGACAGCTGACCAGCATTATACAAAGCCTGACTGTTACTTCTTTCTTTTGTCACTCACTGACTCTTTGCTCTGGATGACCTACTGATCCATCAAGATACTGGTATTGTGTTTATGATGTTATCCGATTGGTTAATAAACCACACAAAGACAACTTCAAAGCCTCTTTATTGATTTCCATAACAATGTATAGCTTGTACATTTCCCAGCAGGATCAATAAATTGTTATGATTACACTGTATTTTGTTTTATTAAAACTAACAAGTTATCAAATAAATGTAGTGCAATAAAAAGTACCATATTTGTCTCTAACATGTAGTGAAGTAGCAGAAAATGAAAATATTCAAGTAAAGTACAGATACCTCAGTACTTGAGTAAATGTAGGCACTTCATTACTTTCCACCTCTAAAAAGTACCATCACCATATCTTCAGAATTCTCTATTACTGTAGAGGTTCTGGATACAAAATCTTTTTTAAGTAAAAGTATATACATTTTCTTGGCAAAATGTACTGAAAGTATCAAAAGTAAAGGCATGGATGGATTACTGAAGGGGCCTAAGTACAGGCTTAGGGCTCAAGGGGGCCCCTTGAACAGAGTGTCATGCCAATAGGAGGACTATGAAATTACTAGGACAGCAAAAGCCACAAAACAAGAAGAAAGAGATGCAAAGCAAAAGAGACAAAATTACTAAAAAGAGACAGAAGAGATCTCAAAGATTACAAATTACATGGTGTCTCAGTCCATGAGACTTAGAAGTGTTTTTTACATGTCTGTGGCCAGACATAAAGCATACCAAACATAACAGCTTGACACACATCTAGATTTACATGGATATAGACTTTGCCTTTACTTTAAAGTCAGCATCGATGAAATTCCGATGTTACTCGATTAATTTCAGCGAGCTTGTCGTTATGTTCCGACAGATGTTGCTGCGCGTGCGTATTTGATGATTCATATTTCTATTGAAGGCCTGAAGGAAGGCATCGTCATGCCCACGGTCTCTAACATAACCAGAAAACATCAGTGAAAGCGTTTGTTAATTATTTACCATAATGTCTCGGAAAAGTTTCTCTAAAACGTGATCTGACATTTGAATCGCAAAATGAGGACACAGGATGTAAGTTAGGCTGCTCAAGTGGCTTTATCAGAAATGTTAAAGCGCAGTTTAAAGAGCTCAACAATCTTTCATATTCACTATTACCCTCATTCTACAGAAAAAAATCTATTAACCAGACAATCAAGCAATCAAAAGAAAACTAATTATCAATAATTCTGATAAATTATTGATGATTAAGCAGGTTGAAAGTAACTCAAATACTGCACTTAATTAAAATTTCGAACGACCTGTTTTATTTTCTGCTACTTCATACTTCCATTAGTTGTATTTTAGAGGCAAACATTGTACTTTTTACTCCATTACATTTGATTGATAGCTTGGGTTGCTTTTTAAAATCAAGTTAATACAACAAAGCCCAATGTAATCATAAGACTTTACCGATCGCAGTGGAAAATTCACAAGCTACTCAGCTACTCAATATTTTGTACTTTTATTTAAGCAGCATTTTGAATACAGGACTTTCACCTGTAAGAGTATTTTATAGGCTACTGTAATATTCCTACTTTTTAAAGAATCAGGGCAATTAGGTTCAGTTTAGTGCACTTTCCACCAAGTGAACTAATAATTATATGGCATTATTTTTGAAAGTAGCCTTTACTTCTAGTGTCTAAACATTCTGCACAATATGTTGCTAAAACTGTCTGGGACAATAATATTTTAACATTTTGCCAGTAGTAAATTACAGTATGCATTGTGCAAAAAGCCACATCAGTATGCTCTACCTTACAGTTAACATTATGCACGGAGAAAGAGTGACCCCTACTGTTGGCTTGCTATTAAGATTAATTTTCTTCTTCTTTGGAGATTTTTTTGACATCTGGCATTCCAGATGTTGCATTATTGCCATCTTCTGGGTTCACTGTCCTCCCACAGTTTCCAGTTTGTTAGATTCTGTTGATCAGTCCAGTTAGTCTTATAGGAAAGTGATCAAAGTTTTTCTGCTTTGCCCCATACAATCCAGTATGATTTTTAATCCTAATACTTCATGCCTACTGAGTACGCTTACCATATTTTTCCGTTATGCTGTGTACACTTTACAGCCTTCAGCAGTTTCTAAATTCTGACAACTTCAAATCCAGTTGGATGTTTCTCTACTGTGTTACATTCATTGTGCCCTATATATAATCTGGTTATAATTAGGCTACCTGTCTCTTCTAATTTCATTTTGACATACCAGTCTAGGTCCACGAACTAAATAAAGGGAATTGTTTGGACATAACGTTAGATGGTTAAGGTTATTGTTGGAGAGCAGCCTATAGGTCTATAGGTTATCTTTATAGACAGTCACATGAGAGCAGTGGTTGGACCCGCCACTCACTGAGCAGAAGACTGGATTTGTTCGCCGCTGCCTGGTTGGAGAAAAGCTCCGCAGTATTGATAAGTTGGTTTCTTGTCGATAATCTGTCAATATAGTAGGTGGCAGTAATACTTCTTAACGTTGGATGCCACCAGCCATTAAATAAAAGAAGAAGAAGAAGAGTTAATCTGTCAACGTACAAGTCTGAGGGGAGGAGCATAGCCTAGCAGGTTGTACTGTTGAACCAACCAGGAAGTCAACAAAGTTGCTAATTAATGTCACTTCCACTTTGTTTTCTCTACAGTAACGTCAAACAACGGAATGAGTTCTGCTGACTCTCCGGTAAGCTGCAAATGAAGGATCTTCCCTTGACATGACGCTGTCAAAACCTCACAAAAATATGAGCCTGCTAGCTGCCTTAGCTTTAGCCTCGGCTAACTATTAGCGGCTATGCTAACGTTGTTTGTTGACTGCCTTCACTGTAACAAAGGCGTTACAACATACCTAGCGTTAACGGAAAGTTAACTTGTGATCTTTTGCTTAAATTAAGTTCGCCGAGTTAATTTAGGATTGCTGTATTTACCCGGACACAGGCTAACCAACTATAAGAAACTTCACAAACTAACTTAGAAATCAAGAGTTTAATAGCAGGTCAGTCCCGTCTAGATTCACTGAAAGACGCACAGTGAGAAACATATGTCAATTTGCAGTCCATGGTAAAACATAGTTAATTGTATCAGTAGCTGTTATTCATTTTAGTTAAGACGTGGATTGTATTCACAAACGGAAAAAACGGTGCAGGTAGACTTCAGAACTTGCTTGAGAATATATTTTTTTAAGATTATTCAATATCAAATTAATTCAGTGATAGTTATCAGTACATCTAATGGTACACTGCAAAAATGAACTATTAAGGCTATCAGGCCCAAGTTGCAGCCCATAGTGTAAATCCTTGTATTCATAACAAAATTATACGTACTGTAAAATTTTCCCACCAGACAAGGCAGTAGTAAAACTGGAACCGAGTCCTTGTTTGCCTGTCTTTTTGATTTGTTAGACAGCTGCTCAGTGTTCTGCATTTGATTTTGTTTTGCAGACTATTGGGGAGTTAATCCTCATCCTCAGTGAGATGGGTTTCACAGAGGAACAGATCCAGGCAGCAGTGCAGGCGGGGAATTTTTCTGTACCGGAGGCAGCTGAGTGGTGAGTTGACCCAGCAGTTTTTCTCAACACCATGTGGTTACTACCATTCAATAATATCATTTTAGCTTCTAAAAGATGATGGTGTCAATTCTGTGTCCCTCTCTCATGTGTTGATAGGCTCTTACAGGGTCAGTATCCACGACACACGCTGTTAAAGTCAGCATCACAGTCAGCTGAAACAGCATTTTCTGCTTTCAACCCACCCAAAGAGGCAGCAGGGACTTCAGGGTCACATACATCGGCCACCGAAAGCCGAGGTAGGGTGCCAAGAAGTTCGACTATACAGTATCAGTTACTTACTTTACAGATACTGAGTTTGGGTAAGACAGTATAAGCCTGAAGGACTGGATAGTTTATGATTCAAAGTCATAATGTCATTAGATTAGATTATGACTTTGTAACAGCATGCCTCTCATTGGGGCTGACACTGACTCAATCATGCATCCTGTGCCCAGAACCACTCCCACTTGAGTCACGCATCAAACAAGACAAGACCGACTTTTCTGAGCAAGAAAGACAACGTGCTGTTCAGGAAGTCAGAGCAGAGAGAAGACAAAAGAAACAGGTCAGCAGTGCTGCTATAAGGACATCTGGTCCCAAACAGTGCTAACTAGGCCAGACTACCACTCTGATGGTGATCAGGCAGAGAGAAAATCTGTCTGATTCTTCATCTTAAAAGAGCGCATCTTATGTGTTTTGTACTGTCAGGAGCGGGAGTCGGTGTTAAAGCGGATAGCTGAGGATCGGAGGACTTTGCAGGAGAAGACTCAGACCAATGCTGTCACGGAGATGTGTCCTCCCAGTGGTCAAGATCAGAAGCTTGGCGGAAAGATTCAGACAAATGTGGATAACAACTGCTTTCTCATGGTGAGGCTGTGAAGAGCTGTAATTATTGATGACATATCTGTGAATTATAAATTGTAATAATTATTATAAACTAGGAAAATCAAATTATAGAATTCAGTTGTTTAAACCATGTTTTTGTGTTTTGATACAGATTCGGCTGCCATCTGGTGAGTCAGTGCGTGAACGCTTCCCAGCTGATGCCCCTTTGCGCAGCGTCGTGGAGCACATCACTGGACGTCACCCATCCCTACCCTCATTTTCTCTCCTCCAGAGTTTCCCTCGTAAATGCTTTGGGGAAGCCGAGCTTGCTTGCTCGCTGCGCTCTCTTGGCCTCACACCCAACGCGGCGCTATGCATTCAGACTACTCCTCCGGAGACACCTCAGGATCCTCCAAGTCATGCAGCTCCATCATCACTAGGACAGAATGAGCCATCTCCAAGTGCTGCTCCACCTCAGCCTCATATCCCTGTCTTGGAGAGGGCAGAAGGTCAGGACCTTGTTCTACCCCCTCCACTACCCAACCAGCTGTGGGAGGAGGCAGTTAATTTTGCAGGGATCCCTGGAGTTGGTAATTCGCTCTCCGGGCCATCTCACTTCTGGGGTAGGTATTACATACTTCTGTTAGTTAACATAGAAATAGGAAATATTTCATCATAATACAATGTTGACTATGATTTAAAGCTGTTTAGTCAATGAGCGACATTCCTGGTGCTCAACAGGTCGTGGACAGAGGTTGGCTCCTGAGGATGCGGCTGGCATAGAAGTTGGAGAGGAAGACCCCCCTCACTTGCTTCATGGTACTGCTCCCTGTGTCTGCAGTTGATGCAGCACATCATCCCTCTTTTGAATTACATTTTGCTTGTTTCCCCTCTTCCCCTAACAGGCGTAATCTGACTATTTTAGTTTCCGCTTGGTGCTCTTAGAATATCCTAATGGATTACAATTGTCACTTGTGTAATTTTCACAGAAATCCCAAGGCTGCCTTTGTTTCCGGACAACAGGATTCAAGGAGGATTTGAGCCCAGGCATCAGTGGCCAGAGCAAGGCAATCGACTCAGGTGGGTGCCTAGACAGACTGGCCCCAATGTAATGTGTGAATTGTGATTTCTTCAGGCAATCTCACATTAACCACAGATGCCACCTCATGGTGGCACTAGGGAAAAACCTCTTCTGGGAACCATGCATATTAAACCACTGTATTAAATGTCATCAAATAGTTGTTGACATATTTCAGTTGCAAAAATATCTCTACCACAAAGCATTTTCTATGTATGTTCAAATTATAGTAAATTGAAAAACAATTGCTTGCATGTTTCAGGGAACCTCCAGCAGAGCCTGAGGATGCAGATCGGATGGCACCTGTAGCTGCAGGTCTGGCTGCGGTGGAGCGTTTTCAAAGAGCTGCACAGCAGGAAGATGCCTGTGCCTCACAGGGACAGCCATCACCACCTAAAAGACCCTTTAGGACACCAAGCGTGCCATCCCTATGTGCCTTGAGTACCCGTGCAACAGTCCACCTCATGACTGGTGAGAGCCCACATAGGGTATCCAGAAATTCTAGAAAATGTGTCTCGTTGCTTTCCTTACTCGCCGTGGTCATTCTTGGCTCTGTCTCTGCACTCTCAGCTCCCAGTATGCAGTACAGCAGCAGTCTGGCCTGCCTGACCCCAGAGCTGGCAGAGATTCTGCTCAACTACATGGCTCAGGAAAGGCTCCTACGTCCACGCAGCCTGGAGCTCTTCTTTGGCTGTCCGTTGCAGAAGTTTGTTCTTAACTGCTACCCTTACTCCACCAACGAGCTCCTACGGCAGTTAAGGGCATTCACAGCACTGAAACATCTGAGCCTGGTCAACTCACCTCTCATCACCGGTATAGCATTTTATCCTGCAATATAGTTTCTAGACTATTTCTCACTTATGTTTTTTCCCTGTGTAAACCTTTTGGAACAAGTTTCATCTTAATCTCCTGAACTTGTTCTGTCTAGACTCTGGCCTGTCAGTCCTGTCCAGCCTGGTTAAACTCCAGTACCTCAACCTTGCTTCCTGTAGCAAATTGACTGACTCCTGTCTGCAGCATATCACAGGTTGGGCTTTCTACAGATAGTCTTGTGAACTGTTGGACTGTTATTAAATGGGGAAAATGAAC
>NW_018128106.1:603913-614884 GCF_001952655.1 Monopterus albus | reverse complement strand
AACATAAGATGCTCAGTGTTAAGTTCTTTTATTCAGTGTTAAATGGGTTTTGTCATTATTGTGTTCTCGTATATCAAAATATTTTCTTGTTTCTCTGTGTTTAAGGTTTGAAGAGTCTGTGTTTCCTGTCTCTTGACCGTACCAAAGTGACCGATGCTGGGATGGTGCTGTATCTCCAGTCAGTTCCACCCTGCTTGTCTCAGCTCAGCTTAAACCAGACTGCAGTCACTGAAGCTACACTGGTAGTCCTTCCCACCTGCGTGCCACACCTGCGACTTCTCAGCATTAAGCAGACGAAGGTATTTCAACTGTAACGGCACAGTCGATACCATCTTTTGTTGTCTCAGCCTTCTGTTTAACTTACATAAGTTAGTTATGAATACTGTGCATCAGTGGTTCTCTCACGACATTTCCAGGTTGAGGACATTTCAGCTTTGGCAGAGTTGTCCAGCCTGCAGACTCTCAACCTGGATGGGACAGATGTGGCAGAGAGGTCACTGAAGTACCTTGCCACCCTCCCTGCGCTGTCTTCCCTTAGTTTGGCAGGAATCCCTGTAGTTGATGGCAATCACGCTCTGCAGATCATCTCAGGTCTGTAAGTGGGAAGGATCCCTTAAAAATGAGCAGACAAAGTAAAACAAAGTGGTATGAGCAGTTTATCAAACAGCTGTTGAACAAAAAGAACTTGCAGAAATGTGATGCCTTTGCTACTTTGCCCGCGGTCAACTTGCTAAAGTCCATGTTTTACCTCCAAACCGAACTTGATTTTGTACTACCTCCTGAGGGGTGCCAAAATTTAAACCCAGGAACTTGCCTCCAAAGCAGGCAGACGGCAGCGGAAACAAAAGCAGAATCTGTGACAAGGGGTATACGTTCTGGTACAGGTTCATACAGTGGAAAAGGCCTAATAGTGATGTTTTGTCTTTCCTCCCAGGTCTAAAGTTGACTCACCTCACCCTCCCTGGACGCCACTCTGTGAATGACAGTGGGTTGTCATTCCTCTCTGGTCTGTCTCTGCTCTCAGAGCTGGACTTGACAGACTACACACAAGTCACAGACCAGGGAGTCAAACAGCTCTGCAGTATGACTAGGTCATTCCCATGGTTTATTACTGGTATACTGTAGTGTACAATACTGTTCTACCTTACACATTACAAAGCAAACAGTTGTTTCAGTATGATTAGGGCAGGTTTATTGACAAGGGTATTTTCTGTGTAGGCTGAAGAAGCTGTCACTTGGCAACACTCAGGTGACTGACGTGGGGCTTCCCTCTCTGTGTGGCCTGCGGGAGCTGCAGGAGTTGTGTCTGGACCGAACAGCAGTCACTAGCAACGGAGTGGCTGAACTCATTGCCTGTCTACCGCATCTCCAGGTGATTTCACTGTGTATTCTCACGATTTTAATGTAATTTTAGAAATGTTAGGTGTTGTACAGGTGTGGCATGTTGATGTTGATGCAGTGATGTCCCTAAGTTAACTCGTATTTTCATATTTAACACTGATTTCATTTCATCTCTGGGTTAGCCTGGTATTTTATAGTTGTATTTAGTCTTAACACCTAACCCTTGATACAAACATAAAATGTTTGCCAGTAAGGTTTAAATAAATTCAGGTATTTCTTAGCATGAATGATATTGTGCTGATATCTAGTAGTTAATTTTCTGTCTTTAGGTGTTGGGATTAGCCAGCACGCAGGTGGGAGACACGGTAGTGAGGAGAGGTCTGATCCGCTGCACTCAGCTTGTTAAACTTAATCTTAGCCGCACGCGGATCACAGACAATGGTAAGATCACATAGCAAACTCACTAAAGCCCCTTTCAGACATGCGCCTCTACAATTTGCGTGTTATTTCACATCTAGGCATCATGTCTGAACAAAGCCCCGAGTCACTGGCAGTTTTACGTGGTCAAACTTGGTCAAATAGCTGGCTACATTCTAACCAGCTACATGTCTGAACTGACAAATTGCCAGTAAGGGCACACACGGGATGATGAGTGCTACGCAAGACATACTTGCGCACAGTGTTTAAATTAGTTGAGTTGGACATGACACATCTAAAGTGTGCGCTGATACAATGTTTATATTGAACTGGTACAGAGAAGATACAGTTTCTGAAAAACATAACCATCTTTGGAAAACATCTTATAAACCAATACCATGAAGATAAACTTGTTGAACACTGTGTTGCTTTGGACAGCCTGTATATTATTCATAACTTTCAGTGTTGCTTTATTCTTGTCTCACGTGATGTTGGATATAGCATGAACATTGTAGTTGTACCCTGCCAGGCCCTGGTATGTTTAACAAAGCCCTGCTGGGAATTTTGTGCACAGCAGCTCAATATGTAATCACTACAAAAAAAAAAAAAGCAACTGCTAGATGGCTACATGTAGCCCACAAAGTCACAGGTACCATGTCTGAAAGGGGCATAGGGCTTGACAGACAAATGTAATCTTTTGGTTGCTTGAAAGAACATCAATATGTTTTTCATACTTTTTCCTCAGGTCTTAAGCATCTGAAACTCATGCATCTGGCTCAGGTAAATCTGGACGGTACTGGTGTGACTCTGGCGGGTATTGCAAACCTCCTCTCTTTCACCACTATCAGCAGCATTCGGGCCAGCAACATTCGCACCATTCCTCCTGATGAGGTGTCAGATGAGGAGTGGGAAGGCCAGTGAGCTTCAATACCTTCACTTGGCACACACCTCTGATTGCTTTAGCCCAGGGGAAGCCAATTCCAGTCCTCGAGAGCCACTGTCCTACTTGTTTTCCAACTATCCCTGCCTGACCTGCTGCTGATTACCTGGCTCAGGTGTGTTCAGCCAGTCAGAAGCTGGAAGATACCAATTCACTTTATCTTTCCTCACTCCACTTTCATCTAAGATGGTATCTTCCAGCTTCTGACTGGCTGAACACACCTGAGCCAGGTAATCAGCAGCAGGTCAGACAGGGATAGTTGGAAAACAAGTAGGACAGCGGCCCTCGAGGACTGGAATTGGCCACCCCTGCTTTAGCCCATGAAACATGCTGCTGCCAGGAGCATTTGGAAATTGCACAACTGAAACACTGCTCTTAGTTGCACTGTTTCCACTGCAGCTAGTGCCACTAACCTTTTAATGAACACGCTGAGCTGATACCTTAAATAGTCCCCCTACATTCACAAGTACATTTTGCTTAAATTTTACTTCACTGGTACATAGGAGCACAATGTACGACATCAGACATATTGTGGAAGCGACCCCTGCCTAATGAGCAATTTAAAGAAGTGTGATATGCAGAATTATAACTTAAAGCACACACTATGAGAATGGGCGTCATTGTTTTGAGCAGTTAAGCTTTGAAAATATTTTTATACATTCAAAACAAATTTTTCAATGAGAACAAAAGGTTAAAAAATTAACGAGTTAAACTAATCTACAATGTATAAAATAGCACAATTAGAGAAAACCCACTGAAGGAGATGGTGTGTCCAAATGTTTGGGTAGGTACCATATAGAATCAATCAGTATTGATTCACTTGCGCTGTAGACAAATTCCACCTGACAGGCTTTTTATCTTTCAATCTTTATGTGCAGCCTTATAGGTTGGTGAGAACATTGTTTCTCCTGGTTGACACTTGTGGAGCAGATTGCCAGAAATCAGTATTGTAGTGGAGTCACTAAACCTTAACTTGGCCAATAGGATTAAATGAAATTCTAAGTAACAAGTTGTCATTTCAAACAAAAGTAGTTAAATGTTTTGGATGGCTGACTTTCAGTCATCATTTAGTCACCCAGTGTTGGAACCAACACTGAATCCTGTGTAGGTTATATTGTCTTTGCCAGAACAATAATTTACCAGCTGGAAAAATTGTTCACGTCAACTTTGTTTATTATAGTTAGGTCAATTTTTTTATCTCGTTGAGAAATAGCTTGAATATTTGATGCTATTAAATGTTAGTATGCAACACAGTTGCAGTGATGTCAGCTATCCAAGGTAACTACAGGTTAACCTCGACTTAAGACGTTTGAAGCTGAGCCTACACTGACAAATTGCAAAAGTGTAATAAGGGTATCAGTTGATGTTCATCTGTTTGTTGGTCCAGAAGAAAGTCAGGTTGTCAGTTTGACTTTAGATTCACCAGAAGCTTTGGGGGTTTTGCTGCTAGTTGAAGACATAAAAATGCCAAACACTACATTTTCATGGATTAATTTCAGCATCCCATAAAGGTCACCTAAAAATGTTCTTTTAACAGTTTCCTAGAAATGCACTGGCCTCAGTTGATGGATTGCCAAAGCAGAATCTTATCACTTCAAGTTTTGTCCTATTGTGTCTATAGAGATGTAAAATGGTTTATTTTCCCCAAAAGCTTTTTAAAGCACGGTATTACATTTAAAATGAAGAATAAAGTGTTCTTACTTGAAATATGCTACTTTTGTTTTCTTTATTCAGACAAATCTTTATTGCATTACATTTTTCTATCAAGATGTAGTTGCACTTAAATTCACTTCCCATTCATGTGTATGTGAAATGTTGAGTAACACATCGGCTTCTGTTTGATTCCTCTGCTTCACTCCACAGTTCACTCTGGCTGAACCCATAAAATCACAAGGTTCTCCTATGTCCAGCTCTTTTGAAGGTGGTGTAGGGTAGGAATGACCTCTCCTTCACTAAACGAAAATGTTTATGTTCTCATTTTATATGTGAGGGTAAAATGATGCAAGCAGCAGAGGGGGGATGCTTTTGGACTGCAGTGAGTGTGAGGACAGGGGCACGCTGCTTGGATTATTTTGCTGTGCAGTTATAAAATCAAGAATATAAACATTGTTTTCTGAGTGAAAGGCCAGTCCCAGCCTCTCTCAAACAGACTGGGCATTTAAAGAAATTTGCAATTTTGCTGGCCAAACTGCAACTGGCTCAATCAGAGTTAGATTCCAATCGAAAGCAAATATATCTCACCCTGTTTCACACTGAAATGAATGGGAATCAAATTTCAATGACTGCACCTTAAGGCAGAACCGTTCTTTTACATGAAAAAAAGGTCAACTTTTAAATACAACCTAAAGCTGCAGCATACGTGTTGGAATTAAAATATTTGGAAAAATAAAACTTTTGCTTTAAAGATCTCACAATGGAATGCATTCCAAAACATACTGAGATGCTTCAGGTGAACCAGCCAATCAGAGTGCAGGCTGAGGTGAAGGTGAGAAGGAGCCGGGTTGACTTCAGCATGGTGCAACACTGTCAAATCAAGATGGAAATACAGTACAACATGTACAAGAGACGTTTCCAATAAGATGCATAAGTGATAGTTTCAGTTCTACTCAGGGCACTTCCTGCAATGCAAACCCTGCACGTCCCTCAAGGAGCTCGCAGGTCAAATCCATGATGCAAAAAAAAAAAAAGTGGCTTACAATGATGTCACTCTAGATATCATGCGCTTGCTGCTTTTCAATCTTTGATTTCAAGTGCTCCTTATATGCCAGGATGTCCCTATTCCACTTTGTGATGGTTTGATTCTCGCACACCCAGATCTCTTGCGTCACCTGAGGAGAGAAGCAATGATCACAATGGTGCCAACTGCTTCAGTTAAATCCTATGAATGCCAGCTGTTTCAATTCAAACAGCTTCATCTAATTATATGTACCTGTTGAATTAGCCTGAAGTCGTGGCTAACCAGCATCATGCCACCCTCAAACTCAGTGATTGCTTCTGCCAGTGCGTCAATAGTCTCGATATCCAGGTGATTGGTGGGCTCATCAAGAAACAGCATGTGAGGGTTCTGCCAGGCCAGCCAAGCAAAACACACCCGGCACTTCTGACCATCTGACAGATTCCTGATTGGACTGACCTGCAAGAAATTTCAAGCATAAGTACAATGTGCCAAGTTAATTTTGCTCTTTGCTTTACTTTGTGCATACTGGAAAAGTATCACAATCACACCTGTTGTTTTCCCGTCAGGCCATAGCGACCAATGATCTTCCTCATCTCTTCCTTCTCTTTGATCTCAGGGAAACACTTCATCATATACTCCAGAGGAGAGAGGTCCAGCTCCAGCTGCTCTGTCAGATGCTGTAACATAGGCAAATAGATGCATAGAAGACATTTTTAGTAAATATATGCACAATTTCTGCACACAATATTAAGTGCTATGGGCATCCATGCACAGTATTTTTGAAATATGCAGGCATTCCTAAGCTGCCATCAACAGTTCAGGGTTTACCTGGTGATATCTGCCAATCTTGACGTGAGAATGTTTGCGGATCATGCCGTCGGTGGGTAGGAGCTACACCAAAAAGATCAAACTTTAACACTCAACAAAACAGCAAGTTTTTGTGAGACATTTTGGAACTTAAATTTATCTACCTCTCCCATCAGCAGCTTCAGCAGTGTGGACTTCCCTGCTCCATTGGGCCCCACCAGAGCCACTCGTGTATCCAAATCAATACCAAACTCCAGGTTTTTATATATGTGCGGCTACAAGAAACATGAACAAATAAGTGAGAAAAAAATATATATATTCCAGTGAACAAAGCTTTGTCCATGTTACAGCATTATCAACACTCACTGTGGTGTCACTGTACTTGAAGCTCACGTTCTGAACCATGATAACAGGTGGAGGAATCTTCCCACAGGGAGGAAAATAAAATGACAGAGTCTGTGGAGACAGAGGGAGGTATTAGTATCATGAGTAAATGTACAGTATGTGGTAACTCAAAACCAATGCTTGGACATCATGCCATCATTAGTTTCCAAAAGCACTGTTATAAGCCTGTCAGTAAGCCACTACCTTGTCATTCACAACTCGTTCAGTCAAGCCAGATGCCACCATCTTCTGCAGCGTCTTCTCTTTGCTCTGTGCCTGTCGTGCAAGTTTTGCAGAGCCGTGACCAAACCTGGCTATGTAATTCTGGAAGAGAGAAATACAAACAATAAGCACAAGTCTGGATTCTGCAATAACAAACAGCGTGACTGACTAGAGAAACTGAAAAGCATCTGACTGCTCAGAACTCAAAAAGAAAAATTGTAGTTTAAAGGGTAAACCACTCAGACCCCAACACACAATTAGTAATTAGTAAATAATGGCTCAAACATTAGTCACACTAAATATTACGCCTTTTGCTGTGTCAAATGGCACCGCTACTACTTTGGACTAAGGTTAATGCTTTCATCAAAGTATTTCTTTTTATGATAGAGAGGTATATATGCAGGGTAGCTGACAATTTATTTGCACTAGAAAATGTCTTTTCAATGAAAACCTAAGGATGGCTACTACCTGAAAATGAGGGAATGCATAGCAGTTTACCAAGTCCAAACCCAATCTCAAATGAGCTTCCTTGGGGAAAACTCCTAACATTGTTTGACACAACATGACATTCCTCATTTACCTTCATGTGTGCAATCTGGTCCTGTTCCCAGTTGAAACGCTTCATCTGGTTCTCTTCCAGCTCCTCTCTGGTCTTCACATACTGGTCATAGTTACCCTTATAATAAAAATAGATTTGCATGGTCATCCAACACATTGGTAACAGCCTACTCCCAGGTTCCTTATTTAGTGTCATCAAGTCACATATGGCATAAGACTTTCCAAGGGAGGCTAAGGCCGTTTTCCTTTCTGGCACTGTGTTTCTGAATTTTGCTTTAAGGTACCATTAATGGTTTCAGCCAAGCGTTCTTACCGTGTAGTATTTCAGTTTTCTCTGATGGAGGTGGATGATGTTTGTGCACACGCCGTTCAGGAAGTCTTGAGAGTGTGAGATGAGCACAAGGATTCGTTTGAATCTGTTAATGACAATAAAGGATTACCTTAAGAACCATTAGGATGATCAATACACATCTCTATGCGTACATGATATGTATACAACTGTCCATGCACAGGGTTAACTTACGACTTGAGCTCCTCTTCCAGCCACACACAAGCATCCAGGTCTAAGTGGTTAGTGGGCTCATCCAGCAACAACATGAAGGGCTTGATGAACAAGGCTCTGCAAAAGTAATGGATAGTTATTAAAATTTAAGTTAGAAGAAACCTGTCATTGTGAAACTACTTTTGTCTGTATTAGAGTTGGGTACCCATCGCATTTGAACCAATACTGTCATTTCAGTGGTTGGGGGAAAAACCTAAATACAAATTAAAAAAAAAAAAAAAAAACTTTCAAAATGTTAATGTCTGTTTACCCTAAATTTCTTGCTGGTAAGGAAATTCGATGTAGCCAGTGGCTCAGACTGATGCCAGTAAAAATGTAAAGTTATTGTCAACCAACACAGTGGGTGGGGGGAAAGCCCAGTTCTCTCCAGCACTGCGTGTTATGCTTGCAAAGTGATGTCACATGGTCTCGCTCACTCGCTCTCTATGTATACTTTACTCTCTCTCTCACAGGTGTGCTTCTAGCCTGGGTACTGAAATTTGGCACAGATTGACTGAATGTGAATCGGTATTTGTAGTACTCACGTGATTTGGTCAGTACCAATAAAGCATGTTAAAAGTTTGGTACCCAAGCCTAGTCTGCACATGTAAAAACTCTTAATTTCACACTTCTCTTCAAACAGGTAACTAAACTGTATCCAAACATGGGCTACTTCTCCTCCACAGGCATTTCCTTTTGTGTGAGGGCCAACTTTATTAGCTTCCACACTTTCAGTTTTACTAGTTTTTTGACCTCAAAACATGAACTTTCTGAGATGAAGTTTGTTCAAGAAGCAGTTCTGCCATAATTTAGCTGCACTTAGTACAAAGTGGCTAATACACAATGTCAGTGAGTGGTGTAGCACCAAGTCTTTTACCTGGCTAGAGCAACGCGCATCCTCCATCCTCCACTGAAGTCCTTCAGTTTTTTCTGCTGCATAGCAGCGCTGAAACCCAAACCGTGGAGGATTCGCGAGGCTCGCATCTCTGCTTTGTCTGCATCCAGCTCCTCCAGACGCTCATACAGCTCCATCAGCTTCTCACACTCAGCTACGCAGGGGTAAGAGAAATAAACAGTTAATTTCAACTGATACAACAACAAAACTGTGTGTAAGAGGAAAATAATTTTCTTCGCTGCATGTCTGTTTGCTCGAGTCAGCTTTACTCAAACTAGTGTCTGTGTTGTCTATGTTTCCCCTCTGCAGTTATAGCACAGAACTCACAGTCCTCATGGGCAAGTCTCTCTGCTTCCTTCTCCAACATTATCCTCTGTTCATCAACCTCCATGACACACTGCAGAGCCGTCTTTTCGCTGGGGGCCATTTCCCGGGTCAAGTGGTAAATATCTATGTGCTCTGGAATAGGAATCTCACGATGCCCGATTGCTGACAGCAGCATGGATTTTCCTGGCAGATTAAAAGCAGAGAGAAAAAAAATCATTTGTTGTATTATGGGACATTAAAAATTCATTGTTTACAACATCCATTGCATTTCTACTGATAGAAACTGCTGCCAATAAGCAAATATGTATCGTCTTGATGTACTCCATGTTGTTCTGTGTTGTAGCTACATCAAGTATTGGCAATGTAAATGCTTCTTATTGGCAATATCTTGTGATAAGAGGAACCACTTACCTGTGCCATTAAGGCCAATGAGACCGTAGCGTCTGCCTGAGTTGAGCTCCAAGCTGGTGTCTGATAGTAGCTCTTGACCGTGGAAGGTAAGTGACAGGCTGCTAATGTGGACATCAGTGCTGTTGGGGTGCGAGGCCAGAACACCTGTCACTGCCCGTGCTTCTGTTTTCCGCAGTTCAAACTCATCCAACTCCTTTGTCAAACTGGAGACCCCTGTTAAAACAAAATCCTGTTAAATATTTTACACTCCTGACAAGCTAAATTATAGACAGTTCTGACGCTAAAGATACATTACACCTATACCAGTGTTATCTCAGGAAAGACAGTTTAATCTATAATGATATTTATTAAAATATTAGTCCTCCTCTCACCGTTGCTCTCTGCTCCGTTAGGCTGAGTGTCTGGTTGTTCACTCTCCCCATTTACCTCATCAGGTTTCTTGGTACGTTGACGGGCTTTGGCAGCCTCCTTCTTCTTTGCTGCTTTCTTCTTGGCTAAGTCGGATGGCATGGTTGTGCAAAGCTTTTCAAGGGTTGGAAATAAAGGAGAAAATAGACACAAAGATCAGCTAGCTTACTCTCTAATAATACCATGTAATGTCAGGAAAACATTACTATACCCAGATTCTCAGTTGCGAAAAACCTTTTATAGCAATAAAATATGATCAGACTATGAATCAGGTTAAAAATGACTAATCACTTAGATTAGGAGTAAAACACTTGCCGGTCAAGCAGTGTACAAATGTGCCGGTGTTAGTTCAGCTTACAGCTGATTTTAAGAAAGAACTACAGTTAGAAAAAACTGAACATGTCTGTGGTTTAGCCTGAACAGCGTGATGATGGTGGTAATACATATATAAAATCCAAGACCGCTTTTTTTGGTTGTTTTCAGTCCCACCTGGTTGCACGCTGGGCTCTTAACATCATGTTAGCCCAGCTGTTAGCAGCTAACGGTTGCTGGTACCCTATCATTAAGGGTAAATATCACTTTTGGTGATTAGACGACCTCAGTACCCCGACAACAAAATTAGTGAATTAAATCAAAATATCAGATACCAGAGACAACACATACATTTTGATAAACTGGCCGTTGACTGTGTTAGCCTTCTAGCTAAGTTAATAGCGGTAGCTAAGTACAATTAAAAGGCCTGAGCCGCTAAAGCTAACGCTAACTTGACGCAAGGCCCAACCGGCTACGACAAACTCTGAAGGCGGCAAATTGATTCTTAAGCCTATGTCTATTTCCACAGTAACCTGCGCATGTTATCAATTTGGGTTGGAACGTTAAGCGCCAAACACAGTTAATATCTTTCTTACATAGATAATGAATTACTTGTCTCCAGGTACCCAGCGCAGTCTCGTGTCTACTTTTCGCCGGGTGGATGTCGTCGCACGCCAGACCGCCCCACGGACCCCATTTGGTCCTGAACGGCGGGGACAACAAATGCATCC
>NW_018128106.1:602617-603739 GCF_001952655.1 Monopterus albus | reverse complement strand
TTGTAATTGTGTGGATGCTGAAAAGCACCCACACTAAGTTTTCACCACTAAGGATAAAACAAATCCATTTTCTTAATGGTCTTAAAGCATATAAATCTGACCTTAAAAGTTTTTTTATTTAATGTTTGGAGACCCAAAGTGTAGTTATCACTCCTTCCTGCCTTCCTCTCCATATTAACCAGGACAGCCCTTTAGGACAGAGGGCACAGACATTGCTGCTCTATACCCAGTTAACAATTGCACAAGTGTAAACTATGGCGCATAAATCATAAGCCAACAGGAACAGAAGCAATTAGCTTTCGCTGCAGAGAGATCCCACACATCTTCATGTCGCCATCTGTAGTTGCAAAATACTACTGCTCTTACTTTTCTTACCACCTAGTATTTCAGCATGGTGAGAAATACACTCAGGTGGCAGATTATTAGGTACACCAAGTTAAAACTAATATAACTGTGCTGCAATAAATCCTCCCTTCATGAAGGTAATAATGTTTCTGCATTAGAGAGTTTGAGCTCTATGATCAACATGTTTTTGTGCTGCTGTTGAACTGTATGATAGGTGTGCCTACATGTACATTTATGTAGATATGGTCATATTCACTTTCTGTGGTTGTGTGTATGTAGTTGAACTTTTCTATGAAAAAGTCATGAGTATTGTCAAATTGTTTTCAATGAAGTGAAAGTTTTAACTCTTTTTGTTTAAGTTAAACTTTAATAATGTGCCATGTGTTCTGAAGATCATAGTGAAAACATCACAGGCTCGGACCTGTTGCAGTATAACATAGTTTAGATACATTCAGATTCAAAATAATCACCTGTAATCAGTTACAAATGCTGTCCCTTAACATTTATAAACCTATATAATTTTCAGATAAACTTAGTTTTGTTAACAACTGCACAAGTGTAAACTATGGCGCATAAATCATAAGCCAACAGCAGAAGCAATTAGCTTTCGCTGCAGATAGATCCCACACATCTTCATGTCGCCATCTGTAGTTGCAAAGTACTGCTGCTCTTACTTTTCTTACCACTGAGTGTCGGAGGTCAGACCAGGACTGTAGGGTCACATGTGCAGACCTGAAACTGCTAATGGGCTGTCCAAAGACAAAATTATACATATAT
>NW_018128106.1:597510-601644 GCF_001952655.1 Monopterus albus | reverse complement strand
AAACTATAAGAAAATACATTTAAAATATATTAATAATAAATAACACAACGAAATAAAATAAGAATCAGAACTAAAGTAGAAAAGAAGCCTAAAATTAATTGTTCTACAGTCATATATACAAAAATATACAACATACAATGCTACTCATTTCATACACAGGCTCAACAACAAATGTTGCCCCGGAACCCCCTAGGAGGTTAATCTGAGGCTATGATCATAAGGGTCCATATGTTCACATAGTACTACACTATTATGTTCATATTAATATGTTATTATCTAGCTAAGGTTCTGGGCAGTGGGTTTAAGAGATCCTTATCGCACCGCTTCCATCAGTGAGAAGTGATGCTGCAGTAGCAGCACAGGCAGTCTGCGATGATGAGGGTGGAAAAACGGGAAGGGGACGTTATTTTTACTTTCCGTGTGTATGAGTGAGTGTGCGTGTGTGTGCGTGGGGCGCTCAGTTTTTTTGAGGAAGTCAAGAAACTAATGAAAATGGACGACATATGCATGGCGTCGCTACATGGATTTTTACCTATACAAACGATAAGAACTGGAACCTATGCCTCCGAGTCAGTGGAGATGGACCGAGGAGCGACATATCTACACTAAAACGGCGGCCGCGATGCTAACCTCCGAGCTTACTCTGTTCCACCAGCACAAGCGTTAATATCGAGCTCATCATTTCAGATCGGGCGGTCGAAACTTTAGAGTTCTCTTTCTTAGATCTCAGTTGATTACCGTAAAGTCAAACGGTCAACCTAGCAGGTGCTATTTGGCGTTTAGTTAGCTACATTAGGTAGCGGACCTGAGAAGTAGCGGTAACGCTAGCTGACATTAGTTCAGCTAATTTACCTAACGCTAGTTCAAAGGCACTCAGTAGTTTACAAGACAGTGACTAGCATAACCGGTTTAGTGTGTTAGACAGCGGATAAGTTGCATTAAACTTTAACAGTGTTAAGCTGTTTGCACTGATTTGTTATTACAAAGGGACAAACTAGTTTATTATGAGGCCAAAGATACAACAACATGAATTACATTTGTAATTTAATACATCTGTTGGAATCTTTTCTGACTGATGATACTCACGGCACGAGTCTTATGAAAGAATGTGATATTTAAGGCAGTTTCCTGTCAGTGTTAACACATCTGGTTCCCCTAACACAGGCTAGCACTGTAGATTTGGCACATATTCAGATGCTCTGATACATTGTAGGTAGGACATTTTGCCTGAACAGCCTCAGTAAGTTTAGTTTATAGCTATCAAATATGCGTCTTACGTCGTTTTTGGCCCTGTTCAGGCCTGCTTTACCCCTCATCCTCGGGCTGTCATTGGGTTGCAGTCTGAGTCTTTTGATGGTGTCCTGGACACAAGGGGATACTGATGACTCCTGTGGAGATGGTCTGGGAAATGGCAGGCTTTTTCTGGGCAGAGTAAATACCCAGGGGGACTTAGGAAACGAAGCTGGAGATGAAGACTTCCAGCCACGTATAGTGCCCTATCACAAGGACCCAAACAAGCCATACAAGAAAGTCCTCAGGTGAGTGTGAAAATAATGTATTTGTCCTGGTTTCCTGGTGTTGGAAGAAATGAAAACATCACACTAATGTGAACAGCAGTGCTCTAACCATAAAAGGTGCTTTAAAGAAGCTGTGAAAAGTCTTTGTCAGTGGCTTTCAGTGGACAGATGTGCAGTCACTGACATCTGTTTTCTAAAAATATGCAGCAAAGACCGCTTAAAGAAGTTCTTTATATCTTGCAGGATTTGTTATAAGAAACATGAGACAATTTGATTCCAAAGGATTTATGTTGGTTGAACCTCTTTTGAATAGGCTTTCATTTAGATCTATCCAGCAGTAACCTAAATGCACAGAGTGGGATATAGCTGTGTTATAGGTTAGATCCAGTTTGTACAAATGTTAAGTAGCTCAGGTGTGGAAGTAGAAACTTGGTGACTGACAAATGCAAAACATTTTATCATCTTTCTTATGACTTTATTCAAATCCTACAGCTGATTATTGACTGTAAAAATCTCAATAAAAGATTTAAAGTTTGTTGCAGTCTACAGTTCTTCTGATTGAAAGGAGCTGATTCTTATAAGAGGAATTATTGAACTTTTGTATTGTTTGTGTTTTGATGTTCTCATTGCTGTTTCTTCATTTTTTTCTGTTTGTCCACTTCTTCAGAACCCGATACATCCACACTGAACTGGGCATCAGAGAGCGCCTGCTGGTGGGCGTGTTAACCTCTCGGGCCACCCTGAACACGCTGGCCGTGGCAGTGAACCGCACAGTTGCCCACCACTTCCACCGCACCTTTTTCTTCACGGGCTTGCGCAGCCCCAAGGTGCCTCATGGCATGACTGTAGTTGCCCACGGTGATGACCGTCCGGTGTGGCTGATGTATGAGACAGTGCGTCACCTGCACCAGCACTACGGCTCAGACTACGACTGGTTCTTCTTAGCCCAGGATGACACTTACATGCAGGCAGATCGTCTGTCAGAGCTGGTGGGCCATCTCAGCGCGGGTCAGGACCTTTACATGGGCAGAGCAGAGGAGTTTATTGGTGGAGAGGAGAAGGCGAGGTACTGCCATGGTGGTTATGGCTACCTGTTGTCCCGCAGTCTGCTGGCCCGTCTGCAGCCTCATCTTGACACCTGCCGCAATGATATCCTCCGTGTGGGACCTCCCTTTTGCCCGTCAGTCTGCTGCCCCGTCTGCAGCCTCATCTTGACCCCTGCCGCAATGATATCCTCAGTGTGAGACCTGATGAGTGGCTGGGCCGCTGCATTATTGATTACCTGGGTCTCAGTTGTGTCGAGGTGCACCAGGTAAAAACAAGTCTAACGAATGGGCACTAATAGAAATGTGTAACAGGAGGAATTGCCAGTCTAACACTTCTGGTCTTACCTGTGTTTGTGTGGCTCGCAGGAGATGACCTACCGTTACTTTGAGCTGGGGAAAAATGCAGATCCAGAGCGTGAAGACAGTGAGCAGTTTAAAAAAGCCTTTACAGTTCATCCTGTATCAGAACCGAACCTTATGTACCGCCTACACAAACGCTTCAGCCATATTGAGCTAGAATGGACGTACCTACAGATCCAGCAGCTGCAGGTTTGTAATACTTCTTGGTGCTTTTTCATCCTGCGTTTTTATGATTTGACCTCCTGCAACCACACCCAGTTTTTCAGCTGAAATACCTGGTTGGTAAAATATGTGAGGAAGCCAAGACAAGGGTGATTTGCTGGGACATGAAATAGTACATTCCAGTGTCATCTTATTCTGTCTATGATCTGCCAATTATTACATAATTACAGTAGCTGCTAATGATAGTTCGTTAGATGTTTGTCATGAAGGAAAATGTTTACATCTGTGTGTACTCATCAGATGCAGATCAACAACCTGAGTGACCTAACACCAGAGGGTAAGGCTGGAGTCACATGGCCTATTGGAATCAATCATCCCTTCAAACCCAGAACCCGGTTTGAAGTTATAAACTGGGATTACTTTACAGAAGAGCATATTTACTCATGCATTGACAGCTCTCCAAAGTGTGAGATTAAAGGCGCTGACCGTGCCGATGTAAATGCAGTCCTGGAGATCGCAGTAGAGCGTCTAAATGAGCTCTACCAGCCACAGCTACGTTTCCGTAAACGCCGTCTGCTTAATGGCTACCGACGTTTTGATCCTACGCGTGGTATGGAGTACATACTGGACCTCGCACTGGAAGCCTACACGCAGAAAGGCCGTAGTCAGGTCATTGCAAAACGGGTCAACCTGTTGCGCCCTCTAAGTGCAGTGGAGATTATCCCCATGCCTTATGTGACAGAGGCAACGCGTGTGCAGGTCATTCTACCTGTCACTGCCCAGGATCAGGACTATGTCGGCAACTTCCTCGATATGTATGTGATGAACACTTTGGACACGCATGATAATGTTTTACTCACGTTCTTGTTCATATACGATCCATTTGATGCGCAGCGTGTCAGCCAGACTGATGTGTTTGCTGGCATCAAAGCCATGATAGGGGAGGTGGAGAAGCGCTATGGAGATGTGAAGATCCCCTGGATCAGTGTGAAGACGGAGGTCCCCTCACAGGTGAAGCTGATGGACATCATTTCTAAGAAACATCCAGT
>NW_018128106.1:596583-597415 GCF_001952655.1 Monopterus albus | reverse complement strand
TGGCATGTTTTCTTTCCCATCCACTTCCAAGAGTACAACCCTGCTGTCATGTACCGTGACCAGCAGCCCTCTTCTGCATCCTCTTCTTTTGCTTCAGAGTCGCTGCGTGACGGTCACTTTGACCGCCACGTCTTTGATGAGGCCTGCTTCTACAACGCAGACTACATGACCGCACGGACCAAGATGGCAGCTGACATCCTAGACAATGAGGAGCTACTGGAAAGCATGGAGGTGTATGACATATTTGTTCGCTACTCCGGCCTACATGTGTTCAGAGCTGTGGAGCCAGCGCTGATTCAGAAATACGTCCGCCGAACGTGTAACCCTCGCTTCAGTGAGGATATCTACCATCGCTGTGTGCTCAGCAACCTGGAGGGTCTGGGGTCACGCTCACATCTAGCCATGGCTCTGTTTGAGCAGGAGCAGGCCAACAGCACCTAGAAGCCTGGACTTCTTCAGAGTCATGTGACTTAAAACACACTGCCTGGGCTGAAGGACATATAATGCAGAATTAATGTGAATATGTCACTTTTGTGATCCATACACTGAAATTCTCACCCTTGTATTTGGTAGAAAGAGGCAACTGTCAGCTAAAAAAACAGCACCATCTTAGTCATGGACACTTGGACAAAGCAAAGTCTGTGACGAATATGCTCCAGGTTGACTCCCCAGCTACAAATCTCTCTGCTCAGTACCTGTGAGTGCTTCTGACTTCTAAGTCTATAACTTTGAATCTGTCATGTCTAGACACATAATGAGTCATGGAGGTGTCTTTTCATAAACCTTTGTGAATGTGAACTACCAGTATTCACAAAATACACAGGTGTTACTT
>NW_018128106.1:596212-596562 GCF_001952655.1 Monopterus albus | reverse complement strand
CTTACAGGAGCTGAGGAACAATATTTATACTCATATAAGATGTTTTGTCTGAAAATAAATGAACAACGGTCTTGATTGTTTGTAATTACCTGAGAAGAAAAACTTGAGCCATAAGTCTTCCATAGTGAAGATGTTTTCAGAAAACAGATAATTCTTTAACATATGTTTTTTGTTAAGGAGATATTAAAGCGTGACATTTTGCTCAGTGTGTTAAAAAGCTTGTTTTACTCTCATTAGACAGAAAGGAAACGGTTTATAGGATCTGCATGTGGCCAGCTTGAACAGTTGTCTGTTTGGCAAAGCTGAAAAAAGGGCAACATGGTAGAAAAATATTTGCTAGAGATCATCTT
>NW_018128106.1:587401-596156 GCF_001952655.1 Monopterus albus | reverse complement strand
AGGCAGTGAATGGTTTGTTCCGAAGCCGCCTGCCCCACCCCATCTGCTCATTCTCCACCCTTGCCCAGGCCTCTCTGGGATTTGGCAAGTCGTCTTTACACATATGTCTTTGTAGAGAGAAGTAAACCGAGTGCCCAGAGGGAGGGTCGCATCTAGCCAGCCAAGGTCTGCTGTGGAGTGGTGTGGGTGGTTAACCTTCACAGCAAGACTTTTGATCAAGCTGAATGGCTTCCTTCACACAGCCCTCTCCTCCTCCCCTTCTCTGAAGGGGTGAGATTATTGCACTGAAGCCCACTTACCTCCCCCACCCACAAAACCTCTCCATGTGAGGCCTGTCAGGAGACAAGTAGAGCAGCGGAGTGAAAGGAGCTTTGTCTGAGGCAGGAGCATGGCTACAGTCGCTGCTGCAGCACTGATGCAAACACCTCTGCCTGCTTCTTTATGGTGAGGACAGCGAACAATAAAATACCTATCTGCCACCTTGGACGGACACCTCACTAATTCAGGAAATTTAACCTACCAAAGTGCAAAATGAACATGCTGCCAGTGCAGAGTATGAGGGTGTTCTATTAAAGAAGGGTAATGTAGAGTGCACAATAATTAGATAGTGCAGCCTTTACGCTACCAGCAGAAACTGGAAATCCGAACAACCTTCATTTGAGGGTCTTACTTACAGTACTTTTTTACTGTCCTATATGTCCTCTGGCATCTAGGACAGCAGTGAAGGATCAGCAGTCCTGCCTGTCCTGGGCCAGTCTGAATAGTACCCCAGGTGTGTTTCCAAAATTTGAGTTCTCCTTCAACTGCACAGTGCCATGTGTTCTTTGTCCTGCCTCTCCTGTGTCTGCTGTGGTTAAAATATAGCAAAAATATCAGATGGGACATTTGAGCAACACACTTGAATGTTTGAGAGTAGTATCCTTGTTTCATAAAGGCACATTATCTGTTTTTAAACAAATCAGTTTCATCTTTTGTCCATAAATATGGAGTATACTTAGACTGAACTTGTGATTACATGTGGATAGATGTAGATACTTAATATGAAATGTTTTGGAAAATATTTCAGCATTTATTAAAGTAAATAAAAATAAGGTTTGAGTTAACAAATGGAAATCATACAGGATGTGGCTGGTTAACATTAATGATGATTTTTATGCGTATAGATGAGTATTAACTATTACTATTAGATATATATACTCACGTGAAAGGGTAAGAAAAGCTTTGGAAGTAGTAGTTTTAACACAAGAAGCTGGCCAGATATACCTGATTAGCAGTGAGTAACACATCTCGGGCACCGAAAGTGATATGAAAAAGAAAGCCTTAAGTCATCAAGCAGTACATACAGTATTATTTGTGAAGTCATATTTCATATGAAGTAGTTTTCCTTTTTTATTAGTTTTGTGTTCTCTTCACAGATCAATAAATGCAACTCGTTCATTTTGAGGTGACCTTTCCAAAAATGTTATCTACTGTGTAACAGCAGATTTTACACTTCACTGAAACCAAAGGACTATTTTGACATTTTAAAAATAATACACATTTCAGTTTCTTCCAAAATCACCACACATAACATGTTAACATTTAACTGAGCTGTTTTCTTTGAAGCAAATGAGTAACATTTTCAGTGGTGGAAGAAGTGCTCAGATTCTTAGTAGCAATGCCACAGTGTAAAAATACTATGTTACAAATAGAGGCCCTGCATTATGCTACCTCATATGCTTATAATTTGAAGTACTGATGTGTAGCTTGTGAACTTCCTGCCAGGGATTAATATGCTTATACTGTATTTTGTTCTGCTATTTAGAAAGTCAAAGTATGAAGTAGCAGAAAATGAAAATACTCGAGTAAAGTACACATACTAAAAAATTTAATCACATCATGTTCCCATAGAGGGAATCTGGGGTCTAAGTAAACCTTCTGTAATCAGTGGATGTGTGCATAGGAAGGCATGTAAACATGGAGATCAGTCATGAAAGTGAAAAAAGACGCTTCAGATATCATGGCATTTACAAACTTTGGCAAGCGCTTCTTTATTTACATCCAGGCTGTCTTATAATGTCACACCTGTTTTCCCTTTATTTCTCTTTTTGCAGAATGTAGTCACCAAACAAGTTTTGCTTTTTACAGATATACAGTATTATGTATACTATAATCCTCCTGTCGGTGACCCTCTGACTACAGTGTAAACAGAGAGAAACAGCAGTTCCCACTCTTCAGAAACACATGCGGGTGAGTGGGACAAACATGTGAACAGTATGCCAGGGTGTAGTAACAGGAGACACAGTATAGTCTGGTAACATTGTGTCAGATACAGCTGAGATGACCCAGAAGTTGCAGTGTCTAGTTTCCTCCACAAGAGGGCGGTAGTGACTTAGTGACAACAGTGTGAATGCCCTGGGCATACAAAGAAAAATCACTCTGGGTCAGACAGGACTAAGATACTACTAAAGACAACAGTTTCTCTAATGAGTGCAGTTAATATAACTTAGGCCTAGTAACAAAAACACAATTCAGAAAAACCACACCTACAGTTAGTTGCTGGTAGGGCATATCATTTTTGGCAAAAAGTCTCCAGAAGGCATTTCAACGAATGTGACGAGCCTTTTGCCCATCACACAGACTGCTATGCCAGCTTTTTATATTTACATATCGTCTCATTGGATGTATTAATTAATGTCCATGGAGCATGCATAGGCCATTGCGAAATCATCCAATGACTTTTTGTGTGAGCTGGGTATCACCTGTGACAGAGACCTGACAAAGAGTAACAGCACAGTGCAAAGAAACCTGGAAAAGGTTCCAGCTAGAAACTGACTGCTGAGAAGAAATCCTTCATCCGAAATCACAACATATACATACAAGTCAAGTGTCATTTAAAAAATGTAAAATGAGATCGGTGCAGATTATATCATGTGTTACAGCTACTGAGATTGAAAACAAGGGAGGTCTTTCTTTGTTGCAGCTTCAAGCTCCCATGATAGATATGAGATGGACCTAAAATAAACCATCTCGATCCCAGACAGTACACAGAGGAACGCTAACATTCCTGTGCTACTAATTCAAAACTCATGTAGCTCCCATACTGAACCACCCCTTTCCCAAATCCCCCAAACAAACACACACAAATAGTCTGTCATATACTGTACAGTTGGCCCTTTTAAGGGAAAAACATATTTACATTCACATCTCTAGAAAAAAAACTTCATTTTTCTTCTTAATGTAACAAGAAAATCTAGAAATGGGCAAAGCTCTCCAAACCTGGGCTTGAGTGTTTATTGCAATGACAGTTTTAGGGTTTGTTTAATGTAACTTAAGGCCTAATTGGCTATGGGGGAAAACATCTGAGAGGGAATTCTCTTTGAAACTATTCAAATTATTTGGATTTGCTTCCCCAACCAATTTGAAAAGGTAATTTTTGCAATTTTTATTAAACCCAGGTTTGGACTTTTGCCCATCTTTATTTCAGTGATCATTCTGTTCTTCTTGTTGTAACCTTTGGTAACACCTTCATAACATTAACTGGCAAAATACTACACAAGGAAGAGGCAGTGAGTGACTCTGATGAAGCAAATCATTCAACAAGTCCAACATTTATAGGTATATTTGTCATTTTTCTATGATTAAAGGAAGAAAAGCTATTATTAGGATGATCAATACTTGTTTTCTCCTTCATGAAAACACCATACCTGCCATAAACTGACATGGAGCTGTTAAAGTGATAATACTTAAATCAGGTAACTTACCTAATACTGATGTAGGAATTCCTTCAAAACAAAAACAAATCAGGTTCAAATCTGGCAAGCAAGACTAAAATGAGACACACTAGCAGTTTTCCAAATGACTCACTTTCAAGTGAAAATGAATTAAATGTGCCACACTCTAATGTCAGCTTTGCTGGTGTAATTAATCAATCTTTGAAAAACACTGTTCTAATGAGAACACATGGAAACATTTCCCTCTGGCACAGTAGCAAACACTAAGAGCAAAGAATCACGACAGTGTGTGAGCAGCCAGTTGAAACTTTGTCTTGATGTGGATGGGGCTTTGCTAGTGACATATTTATAAAGCAGAGCAGTGATGAAGACTTGTTTATTAGGCAGTGAGTCTGAGGATGTTTGTGGTCTGAGAGGCCGACCTTTTGCGGTCCACCATGCGGTTAGTGAAGGTGTCCTCACAGTCCTGGACAAAATAGGACAAATATACAGTGGACGCATATGTGCGCTAAGATCTGCATGCACATCGCTGCTGTCGAGAGAAAACTTCCTGTAATTTTGAATTGCATTTGAAAACTTTGGGGAAATCTGAGAAATTCCACTGTCATCACCGAGACAAACATGACTGAAAAATGTCCAGAGAATCGTCACCTTAACGTGGTGGACAGGTGTGCATGCCCTGGTGATTCTGGGAGCTGTGGTCTCCAAAGCAAACTGGTCCCGGGGGAGGGGCCAGACAAAGAGTGATTCCAAGAAAATGGATTGGACGTTTTGGAGCTGTGTCACCTCACCCAGATTAGGAAAACCGGGGCCCACTACTGGAACAAGACCTGGGAGGGGAGCTTGCAGATGAATGTCTGATGGTCAGGTTTTGGCCCATAGGGTCTGGTCAGGCGCAGCCATAAAAACTACACTTGCAGGGAAAGGAACCACGGTCGAGGCCATTGTATGCCGTTTGGCAGGCAAGGCTGGAGACCTGGATGGCCAACCCCAGCTGGTTCTAGGAACCTCACCTCTATGGTGGAGAAGGAGCCAGAGTTGGTGTGGGAGGTGGGGCAATACCAACTAGATATAGTTGGGCTTGCTTCCATGCACAGCACTGGATTTGGAACCAAACTCCTTTTAGAGGGGCTGGACTGCCTGGGGTGAGAGGTACCAGGAGGGTGTGAGCCCCCAGCTGGGATTTCTCCCCAGAGAATGAGAGGGTCACCTCTCTGCAGTTTTAAGCCCATTGAAGGATGGTTCTGACTATTTTCTGCACTTATGAGCTGAATAGCAGTTTGGAGAATCTGGCCTTCTTGAAGACTAGAGGCAATGAAAAATTTGATGTTTTATTTTTTTTTTACTTTTTTAAAATAACTGATAAAAATACATTAATACAAAATATGTCCTTGTCTGCACTGTCCATTTTAAATTAAACTTGTTATTGCTGTTTTCAAAACCCCTCGGAGTATTCCCTCTTTAACATGGTGGAGGGGTTTGTGAGCCCTGGTGATTCTGAGAGCTGTGTTGTCAAGGTAACAGCCCCCGGTAGGGTCTACCAAGGCAAACTGGTCCCCAGGGAGGGGCACAGCTCAAAGAAATGATATGGAGTTGCTGCTCTGTGGGCCCACCACCTGTAGGGATAGGAATCAGAGCTAGGTGCAATGCAAGCCGGTGAGCAGGCAAAGCTGGGGATGTAGGCATGCAAATCCTGGATGTGGGGATACTCACAAGGCCTCAGCTGAGAATCACTGTGTTGGAGTTCTCCCTAGAAAATGAGAGGGTTGACTCCTTGCAACTGCAAGTCACTCAGAGGAAGGCCCTGACTGTTCATTTCAGAATATCTGGCCTGGGGTACTGAAAAGGGCACCAGCTTGGGACTTCATAGTTCTTTTGGGGGACTTCAGTGCTTACATGGGCAATGATGGAGTAACCCTGAGGGGGGTGACTGGAAGGAATGACTTGCAAGTCATGTACTGGCCATAATAAAAACCAAGTTTGAAAATAGGGCGATTCAGAAGTGTACTTGGTACCAAAAACCCCATTGTGGGAGGAGGCTGGAGAGGCTACGGAGAAGGACTTTCGGTTGGCCGCAAGGGAGTTCTTACAAACCATCTGCAGGGCTTGGCCCAGGCTGTGTTCATCCTGGGAGGAGAACTGCTGATTCTGACTGGGGATGTCGGGCGGTGGAAGGAACACTTTTGAGGAACTCCTGAACCCAACTAACATGCCCTCTGAGGAGGAGGCAGAGTCGGAAGACTCGAGGGAAGCCTCACTCATATCTTTGGCAGAGGTCTCTGAGGTAGTTGAGAAGCTCCTCAGTGGCAAGGCGCCGGGTGTGGATGAGATTAGCCCTGAGATGCTCAACGATGCTCAAGATTCTGGACATTATTGGTTGTCTTGGCTGACATGTCTCTTCAATGTGGCATGGGGGACATGAACAGTGCATGTGGACTGGCAGACCAGCCCCCATATTTAAAAAGGGGGATCAGTGGGTGTGTGTCAAATAATGGGGTATCACTGCTCAGCCTCCTTAGAAAACCTTATGACAGGGAGTTGGAAAGCAGGCTCAGACTGATTGTCACACCTCGGATTCAGAAGGAGCAATGCAGACTCCATCCTGGCCATGGAACAGTGGACCAACTCTTTATCCTTGCAAGTCTAATGGAGCAGTCAGCCTACATGTGTTTGATGGACTTGGATTTGGTACTGCAGGAGTATGGGATACTGGGGTTTTTGTTACAAGCCTTCTGGTCCGTATATAACTGGAGTGAGAGTTGTGTCTGTATTCTTTGCAAGAAGTCAAACACGTTTCTGGTGGGTGTTAGCCTCTGCCAAGGTTGTCCCTTGTCTCTGATCCTGTGTGTGATTTTTATGGACAGGGTCTCAAGATGCAGCCGGGGGGAGGAGTGTGTCCAGTTTAAGGACTGAATCCCTTCTCTGCTTTTTGCAAGTGATGTGGTTCTGTTGGCTTCATCATGCACAGCGTTGGATTGTAGAGGAGTGTAAAGCTGCTGGGAGGAGAGTCAGCACCTCCAGTACTGAGGCCATGGTTCTCTGCCAGATATTGGTAGATTGCTTCCTTTGAGTTTGAGTGAGTTGCTGCTGTAAAATGGAGCATGAGATTGACTGGTGGATTTGTGCAGTGTCAGCCATAATGCGGGCGTTGTACCAGACCACCTTGCAGTGGAGGTTTTCCGGGCATGTCTAATAGGCAGGAGACCCCAGGGTAGACTAAGAATATGCTAGAGAGACTATATATCTCACCTAGCCTGGGAACACCTTGGGGTCCCCTAGGATCTGGAAAATGTTGCTGGGGAGAGGGATGTCTGAACTACCTTACTGAACCTGCTGCCACTATAACCTGACTCCTGATAGGCAGCAGAAAATGGATGGATGGATGAATTTTTAGAGGTATATGGTTTGACCAGATGACAGTGATGAGCTCACACACATCCAAACACATACATGACTCAGAAAACAGGGATTCAGGAGGGCCTTGGTTTAGGTGTTACGGACAGCTAAGGCCTGTTCCAGCTCCTGCCGCCTCTGCTGGATCTGTTGTGAAAAAGGAGAAGGAAAACCATGTATACAACACCTGAGCATCTAGAGACAGAGTTACAGGATGTTTTAGTGTAAGGGCAAAAGATGGTGAAGTGCTGTTTTCTCACCTTGCAGTAGAAGTAGCGACTGACAGCCTCCTGGGACCAGGGCTCATGGTAAAACGCAGCCCTTCTCTCCTCTTCAGGGTTCCCCACCACATCTGTCATTAACTATACCCAATGAGAAGTCACAATCATTAATGATAGAACAAAATATGTGACAAACAACGACTTTAGAAACAAAATACTGGCAAATGTTTTTTACACAAGGTTTTTTTTTTCTAAATGAACACAATATAATTTGCAGCAGTCAGTATTTCAAACCTATTAATTTTGCTCCACTGGTGGCCGAAACTAATGGCAATGTTTGTTTGTAACACTTTGGTCCATACCAAGGTTCTGAGTTTTAGTGAAGATTTTTTTTAATGCATTGTTATGGGAATAAAATGGTAAAAAAGGCAACCACAACATTCAGAGTACATGTCATATAAAGGCAGCTATAGGTGATGTTTCGGTGGAACTTTAAGTTATGAAAGGACTGACATCAGTGTGTGCACATCTGAGTGTAAATATTTCTGAACCTTAAGGTCTCGACTCTGGGATTTGAGCCAGTCCTGGATGTAGCCTTTGGGATCTCTGGAGAAACTGAGCATGAAGTCCCTCTGGATCTTCAGCTGGTTGATGGATTCAATAGTCTCATGGATCTGAAAGGGGAACAGTAACATCCTGTTTATCAAAGGGAACAAACTAAGCTTGGTGTTTCCTCTGTTCATTCAGCTATGCCATCACCCATATAAAAAAAAAAAACAAGTACAACTGCAACAACTCCAAGTGAATAGTCTATGTATCTTGACAAAAACATCCAAATTAGACAGCATATAGCACTACTCCCATTTACTACCAGGAAATACATTGTTCCTCAATAATTCTTTATGGTTGTAAACATTAGGAGGAGCACTGGAAGAAAAGGTGAGTAGCTGTCACAAGGATTTGGTTGGGAGACTGTAGTTTATATAAATCATTCCCTTGCTGCATCTTGGTCTGCCAAAATATTCTTAAGCAAGACACTAACCTCTAACTAGCAATGAGACTGACAGTTAAAATAATACAAAAACAGTAGCATCTCTCTTCAAGAAAGTGTGCCACTTTATTTTGTGAATTCATTTCACAGAATTTGAGTTACAGTGTGCAGAGCCTTCTTTTTGTGATATAAGATTATATTTTGTCTTAGCTCCTAGCATTGTGGCAGGATTATGGCAATTTTATTGTAAAGGTTTAGGTAAATCCCCTCCTTGAACCGCTACCTTATTGTGGTGGAGGGGTTTGAGTACCCGAGTGATCCTAGTAGCTATGTTGTCGGGGGCTATATGCCCCTGGTAGGGTCTCCCAAGGCAAACAGGTCCTGGGTGATGGGTCAGACTAAGAGCGGTTCAAAAGCCCTTTATGAATAGATTAAAA
>NW_018128106.1:563377-584368 GCF_001952655.1 Monopterus albus | reverse complement strand
GAGGAGCTGGAGGAAGTGTCTGGAGAGAGGGAAGTCTGGGCATCTTTGCTTAGACTGCTGCCCCCGCGACCCGGTCCCGGATAAGCGGAGGAAAATGGATGGATGGATGGATGGGTTTAGGTAAATGTGATGTTTTTTTAAACAGTATTGTACAGGAACTGGTATAACTAACTGTAAAACAGCTGAACCATCAGTGTAAAAAAAACCAAACAAAAGGGTGTACAAATAAAGAAATTCAGCATCACAAAAATGTCAGTTTGACATAAATCACACTCAAACACTGATACAGTAGCTCCCACATTTAAACTGCTGCAATAAAGCAACACCTGCTGTTAAAAACACATGCAATAAAATTGGTTGTTTGCATGAGGCAGTTTACTGATAACCTCTGTTATACAGCATCATCAGAGCAAAATACAATCAATTCGGAGTGTGTATTCTGTGATTTTAGTGATCTCACCTTGTTGTCGAGTGAGGCAATTTCCTGCTGGTTGGCGGTGGAGAGGAGGAAGCTGCTCATCTGGCTCTTCAGGGGGTCTTCCACCTCCACATCGATGTCGTAGCAGGCCGTCTTCTTCTGGTCATTGGGGTCCACACTTACAGGTAGAGGAAGCACAAAAAACAATGCAGAGAAAACAAGAGAGATGAGAATAATAATGCAGAGAGGGGAACTTGCAGCAATGTTGCAGCATTGGTGTATTTAATTTTATATTCTATTTTATGTTTCATATTAAAATTAATTAAAAAGCATAAAATACAAAACTTGTTAGGTAAGGCTCATATTCAGTGAAACAGGAATCTACCTGATGACATGGTTGATGACGATGGGGTCAGGAGGTAAGAGGAGGTTAGTGAGACGCTGGGGAATCTCAGAAAACTTCAGTCGAGAGCAGTCAAAAATCTGTAACGGAGAGTGAAAATAATATGAATAAGAAAATGACCTTTAAAGTTTGAGCCACAATATACTCATACACAAAATATCAAATTGTTCTCTTTTGTTGGATTTGCCTAAAAGGTTGGATGCACTCAAATGTCTGCTTCGTTTAATGATAAGGGGAAAAACAACACACAGACCCAACTGCACTGGGCTCGAGTCAGGTTCATTATATATTATAAGCTTGTCAGGTCCGGGTCAGGTTCAGATGCGGTTGTAGATGATTAAGTGGAGCATGTATCTTATATCATTTGCAAACTGCAGTGGTCAGTATTCTGAGACAGGTATTTTTCATACTGCTCATGCTTGTAAAAAAAACAAACATATTTCAAGCAACACTGACACTAATATTTATGCAACAATGTGATTTGTAGCACATAGTGTCTGATACCTGTTGGAAGTACTTGTCACAGTTGATGTACTCCTTGTCATGGGAGTCTTGCAGCTTGTTGGTTTTGACATACTGCCAGAGGGCCTGGATGATGCAGGAGCGAGTCTGAGTGTGAATGCCAAGCAGGCGAGCCAGGCGAGGGTCCAGCTTAAACTGGGGAGGCTGCAGAGACAATATAATCACATTATAGCACTATTTTACAACCGCCCACCTCAGAGCCTTTACACCAGCTCCATCATATCTGACATCCTTATCGTATTCCCCGGTTTGGAAACTGATTTCAGGTTCAAAATGGAGTCTTAAATGCACTGGAGTGTGTCTGTACAGCTGTGTTATCAGAGATGTGAGGCCTGCAGTTTGTCACTACAACAGCTGATTTCACGGCACGGGTTAGTCACAGTTGTAACAGAGGAAAGTCTATTTCTGGACAGAGCTGCGAGTTGTTGTGAGACTATGTGGCACCCTTACCTGGTAGTCTAGCATCAGCAGCAGAGTGCAGCGCACACTCACATCTCCTGGCCTCTTCACCTGGAAGCCATCTGTCTCCTGGGTGGTGGGCGTACGGTGCCACTGGAGATCAAACACCACATGCTGACTACAGAAACTTAGTTTATTCACCAAGAATGGTCATTTCACACTGTTCCACAGTTAATCTTAGTTAATTTAACATTTTCTTGAGGATGACCACTATGTATTTGGTAGTATGGCTCTTTCTTTATCCTTATCCTTCATGCCCGATATAAGATATAACTGTGTTTCTTCTTATGTTCAGTCACCTACTGATGCTCTCATACCCTCTCCCATCTTTATTAAGTCTCACAGTGTGGTTATGTACTTGTTTGGGCAGGTCCTTAACATGTGGAGCCATGATGTATTAGACAAAACCCAGGTGAAACCAAGAAAGCTGTGCTGTTTACATGTTATAAATCTCCCTACACTTCAAGTCAAGTAAATCTAATACAATTATTGTAAGATGCCACAATTTTGCATCATTTTATATTTTAATAATGTTGTGCAGGACGTACTCAGTTTTGTTGTATAATGTAAATCAGACCCTCCTGTGTTTCTAACTGCAGATGTTATTTACATCTCCAGTTTACCTTAGCTGCTCAAAAACTAAGAAACATAATTCACACATCCTGTAAATACCATCTTCAGTACAATGGATTGCATTAACTTGTAATACAGAACCATGATTTCCTTCATCCAACGTCTGACTCAGAACAGCACTGATTGTACTTCAAGGTAGAGAAAATTTTCTTTTGATGGAAAATCATTCCAAGCAAAACACCAGAGTGCCTTGCTAAAATACCCTCTTAAAGGCAGAACCTTGACAAGTCATAATTTTCACTCTCAAACTCCCAAAGTTTTTTTTTTTTAAAGTTCATACATTTTATGATAATACAAAGGGAAGGGCAGCTAGTGGTTGAAATCTTGCAATGTTCAAACTGTAAAAAAAAAACCCTCTCCTTTTGTTGTTATAGAAAATAACTGTATTTTAAAAAGAGAGAACAAGAGAGAGGGCATTCCACTACCTACAAATGTTTTATTTTTTATTTATCCAGATAAAAAGAAGCAGGTTAGTTGGGAGGATTGTAGCTCATGTTTTAACCAGATATCACAAAATAACTATTTTAAGTGAACGTCTCTCCTCTACATGATGACGAGTTGTCACTGACCCCGACTGCATGACTGAACAATCACATTCACTGATTTGTGCAGCATACAAAAGCCCTTTATTAGTAACCAGGTGAGTTGTTCAGATGTTGCCCAAAAGGGGCTAACACTGAAGCTGCAGTGCAGTTTGTGAAAGAACAATATGACATTTTGGGTGCGTTCTTACTGAGAATTAGCTGAGAAGATTGATACTGCTCTCTTTGTACGACAAATAGGCTATAGCCAGCTGCTGGTTAGCCTAGCTTAGCATAAAGACTGGAAATGGGTGGAAATCGGTTCAAAGGTTAAAACAAATCACTTACCAACACCTCTTATTCTTACAAACATACACATTACATTTATATGTTTAATTTGTGGTGGGTTTCAGCCTCAACCGAACCTATTCATGGCAGACATATTGACTCATCTCCATTAAAGCCCCTAGCCCACCCACACAGCTGTTTTTAACACACGGTGCTTGATTAGACTTTCTCGTACGCTGCCGTCAGACAAAGAGAATGCATGTGCCTTGTGTTTGAACTTGTATGAAATCAAGAGGCCAGTTTTAGAAGCAGTATGGACTGACCTCATTCACAAAATTCTGATTTATTACATTCTTGATTTATCACTGCAAAGAAATGTAATACAAGCAGCAGAAAAGAAAGGATGATGTTTGGCTGTAGTGAGTCTAAGGAGAGTGACAAATGTTCATGACAGTAAAATGCTTGATAAGAAGCTGCATAAACTGCATCTTTGTGAAGTGCGGTTGTTAGCCTGCTAGCTAATGCTAAAGCCTGCAGCTAATGTTTACACCCCAGCCCACATCCTTCCGGTCCTGCTCACATTTTGCCTCACCACATGAATCCTTCCGGTCCTGCTCACATTTTGCCACACCACATGTTTGTAAATTTCACCTTTCCCCTCTGTGGTAGAATGTCACTAGGTAGTTTTTACTATATGGCACTTTTCACTCAGTTATATTTACTTGACAGATGTAGTTATACTTAAGAAAAAATATTTTACATTAATTTTTTTTAACTTGTAATAGAGTAATGGAACACATTGTTGTATTGGTTCTCCCTTAACTAAGGGATCTGAATACTTACTACTTACTGAATACAATACTGTAGCTGCAAAGATGCAAGCCACAAGCTTGGTCATCGTTTAGGCTTACAAGGTTGAGTATGTTATTTAAAGGATGTATTTTAGGTTTTCGTTAGGTTGCTTTAAAGATGAATGTCTGGGTTTTACCCTCATAGTCATACAGTAGTTTCAGGTCAAATTATTCTGTAGCAAAAATGAGTCAGAGCATGTTGATACTGAAAACAGTGATCATCATAATAAGAGCTAAAATGTTAGTTAGTAAGAGCAGGTTAAAAGTTGCCCAGATGGTGGGTGTGTGGCTCTTAAAATGAGCGTCTTCCACTGTGCACATGATGCAGTGGCCATGTTTGAACTGACCTCGACCAGGTGGTTGTCAGGGCCATACAGGTCTTTGTCCAGCTCGATCACCAGGCTCTTAAAAAATGAAGAGAATTTCTTCTTCTGCTTCCCTGGCTGCAGAACAAACAGACAGATAGAAGCAGACATAGACAGCTAATGTTAAAATCAGATACACACACAAACACATGCATCAATAGTGCATACCAAACACATAAAAGCAAGAACACAAGTGCAAACACTTAGTTTCATGTCTTTGCTTATAGCAACATTAGTCATCAGAAACCCACAAGAGGCCGAGTGAGATCAGTAGGAAAGGCAGGCATTAGACATTCTCAGGCTCCACTTCCTTCAAGCTCAACTAGAAATATTTGTGGTTTATGAGACCTAAACGCTTCCTTTCTCTGAACAGCTGAGAACATCAGAGCGTTTTGAAGCAAAGCTCACAGAGCAGAAACAAATGTACGCCCATTCTGCTTTTCAAACTGTCTCTCTCTAAACACTCTTCGCATCAATCATTCATTTAAAATGCTTTTCTGTTTAGAGTCATTTGATCACATCACTGCTTAATGACAGTGGGCCTAACCCTAACCCTATCACATCACTGCTTAATGACAGTGGGCCAAAAATGACCCAGATCAGCTCTAGAATCAAAGAGTGGCATGCTTTAAAACTAAATGAGATGATTATAATCTCCGTTATTTTTTAAGAACAAGCAGCTATTTGACACTGAAGTAATCAGCTACATTCCTAAGCAGATAATTATCACAGAAACCATATTTTTTGTGTTTAAATAGCATATGTAACACAGATTCTGTGTATTTTCTTAAGAGCACATAAAATAACAGATAAAACATGGGCTATGTAACAAAAAACTCACATCATCTAGCAACTTCCCCTCTACTCGCAGCTCCCATGATGCAATGCTGCCATCAGAGTCATCAGCGTCAGGTCGGGCAGGGTTGAAGGTGTTGGATATGTAAAGCCTCAGTTTACGTTTTTGCTGCTGACACAAGGGCATGTTAAGCACAGTTTAAAGGAATATTTCACAGAACCTTGAACTGTGTTATACCAACCTGAATGAATAAGAATCTTCACAGACTATCAATATTTTTATTTAATTTTCAAAAACAGATTCATGGTGTTTTAGATGGATACCTGGGGGTCAGCAGTGCCTCCTTGTGGCTCATGATTCCTTTTTCTTACCTTCATTGGTCTCTTCAGTGCTTCCTGGATGTCCACACGTTTACGCATGATGGTCTGATCCAGTTTGCGCTCAAATGCCAGAAGATCCATGTAGGCCTGAGACTCAGGGACCAACTCACGAATCTGCTCAGAGAAGAGAGAACAATCTGATGTACAAATCAGTCTAACAATATGAGCCATTTTCACTCAGTCCTTTCACAACAACCTGCTGATTACTTAATTCCCACAGCTCAAACTGCAAATGTTAATGCTCTTAAGCAGGCATGGCAGTATGACCTGAATTTAGGGATTATGGATGAAGACTGGTCAAGAAGATTATATTTAGCTTGCAGAGTCAACATGAACATTTGTCAAGGTGTGATAAGCCTTTGTTTAGCCCCTAAACCAGCTGTTGTGTTATGAGCCTGCCGTTTACAATAATATTATTCAAAATTACAACTCTATACTAACCTTCCTCTTTCTATTCTGTAAACTTTGAGTGTACACTAGGGTGCTCGTTAGATGAGGTGATAAGGTTTGTTTTTAATTTTTATTTTTGTTGTGGAACAAAACTTTCCATAGGTAATAACAAATCATATTTGGCACACTGAAGTTAATAAATGAAGTTGAAAAAAATGGGTCTTTTGATTAAACAACTGCAAACACTGGTTTAGGAAGTCAAATTATCTTATGCACTATCTGAATATCATTTAAAGGCCTGAGCAGATTAGCTGTCTGCACTACCTTGGTGATGGTAGGGGGTCTGTTATCTTGTTTCAAGAACACCTTGTAGCCCCTTACATAAAATTTCTTGTAATTTACCCTCTAAGTAGCTAAAGTTGGAAAATCATCTTATTCCACTCTGTCAGTATCTGGCCTTTGAACAAAAAGTTAATTATAGTTACTTTAAAATAGACTCTCTTAAAATTGCTGTCACCTATAACAAACGAGAAAAGACTCACATAATGTTAATAATGCTAATGTTTCAGACCTTACTGGTTCTGGGATAAAGATAACACAACTGATAGTAAAGATAAGAATACAAATAAATACAGGCAGACCTTATCAAAGTAATCATTTTACTAAGATTTAAATTAATACAGTAAATATGACTGACTCTCCAAAATCTTATTAGTCTTTTAATTATACTGTAAGCAGATGACATAAGTAGAAATATATTTGCCCAGGCCATCACTAATACAGTGGTCCACACCATCCTGGGGACACTGGGGGATAAATATGAAATGCAGAGTGTGCAGCCAACCAGGACTCAGACATTACCATACCAATGAAAGTCCTCAGAGCATCAGGGGCTGCTGCAGACTTACTGTACACACACACACACACACACACACACACACACCTATGGTTCACTCCTCCTGCCTCCCTCCTTCTTCTTTCATGTTTCTTTCTAAATGGCTGCCTTCATTGTTTCCCCTCATTCCTCCTCTATCTCCCTCTCACTGCCTTTCACCAAAGAGTGAGGACATTCCCTGTCCCTGACTCATTATTGTGGAGTGGCGCCCCAGCCATGCTTATTGCTATCTCCCTGTCTGGGCTATGTTATGGGATAAGACCTGAGCCCAGACGCTCACAGTCTCCAGACCTCCACAGTTTCAGTGTGAACGCCTTCACTGTGCTGGCCAGGACGTGGTGAGGTGCCGGCATGGCACAGGGCCGAAACCTGAGACCACGGGATGAAAATCACAACCTCAGACAAGCTCACCTGTGGCAACATGGTGAGTCTGCCGCCTATTTTGGTTCCACATTTGGTTGTGTCCTTGCCATATTCCGCTGACTATTCCAATTTAATTCAGTGAGCCACCATCCAAATAACAAAATGAAACCCTAAAATAAAACCTAAAACCCCCTGCACACTCCCCTCATGCGCTCTCTTCTCATTTGGAAATAGCACATAATCATCTGCCCCTTCCAAGACCCCCAACATCAAAAACCAACCAGAATATTTCTGTTCTGTACACAAAAGACAATAACACACACACACACACACACACACACAAACAAAGAAAAAACAGAGCAACAAAGGTAAAAATATGCAGCCTCACCCTTTGCGGAAGGATCTTGTCTGCCATTTTCCTTCTCTTAGCACTAGAGAGAGGGAGAGAAAGACAGAGAGAAAGAGGAAAAAGAGAGCATGTTACTATGGTGACTGATAGCGTAGCACCCAGGCCATCTGCTAAAATGCTGGGCCATATCCAGCACCCCAGCGTCCCAGCTGTGTGTGTGTGTGTGTGTGTGTGTGTGTGTGTGTGCTTATGTGTGTGTATGTGCTCATGTCTTTGTATGTTCTCTGAAATGCAGTTGTCCACCTGGAGAGCGAGACCCGCTAAGAGCCAAAAAAGTGTCACATCATCCATCTCTTGCCTGACATGTAGTCACTGCACTCACGCACACACACACACACACACGCACTCTGCAGAGTCACTGGGTCCACTGCAGCAGAACTCACATGGTGACAGGAGGTGTGTTCAAGAGCTTTTATGGATGCAGAATCTTCAAGATTTTCACCAAGGAGAATGTATGCATGTGTGGACATTTCCATTCATAAATCTCATGAGGCGTGTCCTGCTGTGTGAGAACAACACTTGTTTAGTGATACTTTTTTGTCTTATGTTACTGAGGAGAGAGCAATAAGCCAAGCTGGAGCCTTTGTCAGAACACTACAGTTTTTTTTTTATCTGTACAAATTCCCTTCCAATATTTCATCAACAACTGAGGAAGCCTGTGATATGTGGAACATCCATGTAAATTCATGTAAGTGTTCTGTTGTTGGTTCCTGCAGCAGGACACAACTAGATGGCGCTAAACCACCCAAAGGTAACAAAATACTAGCACCTTTAAAGCTCTCTTATTAACATATTAAATCTTGTTTGATTAATCCAAACACAAAACAAGGGGTCAAAATCTTTGAGAGGAGTTAGAGTGTGAGATGGATTATTTCTTGGCTGGGAGCAGTAAAGTTCTTTTTAGACTTCTGCATCACTGCACATAAGTGTTGATTTTTTTTTACCAGGTGAACAGGTAACCATTTAGAATGAGAATAGATGGTCAGACTAGCCAAGTAATGCCAATTTGCTCCAGAGTTTTCAGAGATGTGAGTACCTGCTAGCAGACTAATAGCAGGCAGCTACATCTTGGTCAGAGTGGAGTTGGATCAACCGAACGCGCAGGTGAGATTTGAGAGAAGTGCATGTCGGACCATCTGTAACTATCACTGATCTATGTTTACCCATAAACCCCTTCATTGTGTAGGTATGCGTCGATGCCTGCGAACAGTTGCAGACAAATCTGAATTAGCTGTAACTGAGTGTTTCTGTTCCTCCTGCTTCCAGCCTTTATGCTAAGCTAAGCTAAATGGCAGGTAGCTGTAGCTTCACATTTTATGGAATTGAGCTTCTTGTCTAACTCCAGTGTTGTATTTGGGTCACTAAATCTCGAGTCTGAGTCTATTCTCGAGTTCCCAGTGTTCGAGTCCGAGCCAAGTCTGAGCCACCAAAGAATAATCTGTGCCGAGTCATGTCCCTGTTACCCAAGTCAAAGTCATCAAGGTCTAGATTAAACAATTGACAAAGCTGGAGGGAGCAACTACAGGGATAGATACCACATCTTAAAGTTTATTTTTTCTACATTACATTAGACTGTTTTGTTGTATTTGATATTAGCAATATTTTTCTTGATTTCCAGTTTAAAATAGGGTTTTTTCCCAGTGCAGATAAATTTCCTATCACAGGATTGTGAAGCAGTACATTAATGTACATCAGCATGCCAAATAATGAAACAAACTTGTGCATCGCAAAGGAAAACACAAACCTGCATCACAACAATCTGCCACTAATTTAAAATAGAGTTTTGGGGATTCTACTTGATTTTATGTTACAATGTTTCCATCATGCCATGCTCCAGTCCAAAGCATGCACACTTTAGGAGTCAGTTTAGGGTTGTATGTTATGTTTGGCCAAAATAGCTCATTCAGGGAGCGCTGGGCTCAGGTGAAAGGCTACATAGGCCAGAGTTCATCAAACATAAGTAAACAGACATGCAGCAGAATAAACTCCTACTTTGATCCGAGCGTGGGATCTGATTGGGGCTCTCTCATGTCCATCTGCCTCGCTGGCATCTCACTGGCTCCAGGGAATCCAACTGGCTTCCTAAGAATTGGTGAGGATTCGAAGGTTGTCTGATTAGAGTTGTGGCGAGACACACACTCAGTGGCAGCAAGTAGAGGGGGTAACACCTGTTTGTATGTTTGTATGTGTGTTAGGTTCAAGGGTCTGTTACTCAGTGCAAACTTTAAAACTCAGACAAGGGCAGGCACTGGGATGGGCGTGTAACTGTGTCCATGCACGCACAAAGTGCATGGACGGAGGACAACGGAAGGAGCCCTGCTCATCTGAAGGACACGGTTGTTCAACAAAGTTTCTCTGTGAACCAAAACAGTCATGCTTCACACACACAGACAGACAATACACTGACAATGGACACTCTGTGAATCACAGGGAAGGGAGTGGACAAACAGTGTGAATGTTTAGCTCTTTGGTTCAGCTCAGGATGGCTCTGAATTGCAAACATGGTATGCAATGTGCAATGGGTGGGACAACAAAACCTGCTGATCTAGCATCAAGAAACCTGGTTCATCACCACGTAAACCTAAGGATAAGGATAAGGATAATCACCTTTATTGGCCAAGTATGTTACACACAAGGAATTTGAGTCTTGTTTTATTTAACACGCTAAACCTAGCAATGAGAAACCTGAAGTGTCCTGAGCAGTGAGGAAGGGTTTAAGGATGTCACACACTTTGTCCATACTACACATACAGTGTGCATCAGTAGTGGCACCTACCAAGACCACTCAGCTTTTGGGGTGCCCCTTGTAACTCTTAAAACGCTTTTGAGAGCTCCTGTTTCCTGATAAGAGACAAACCTGGAAATCAGGTAAAACCTACATTAAAGTCTACACATTTTCCAAGTTGTGAAATCACACATGGGATTCAGGGAAATAACCTTGGTCTCTAATATCAATGTCTTGTTTCCACCATTCATCCAAACTACCCTGCCTATGAGTTACATGTGGTACAGTATGTAAATGTAGTACAGGCAGCAATTATGCTTCCCTGGAAAATGCATTTGGGAAAACAAATTTATGGTATATAAACAATGTTTAGAACAATCGGCTGAGTATTTATGCAAAGCAAACCAGAATTAAACCCTATTTTTCATGGCAGCTTTGCTCTGCAGAGCGAGCGTGTCTGGGCCCATAAGGTCTCAATGACAACGCAAACGCAGGTGGCCCACCCTCAGTTGACAGCAGCATGGAGTTTGAGCTGGAGCATCAATTTGTTTGCCAGAGGACGTACACTCTCACAAAGCAACAGAAAGCGACAGAGACACTTAGACGGGTCACCCTGGACCATCGATTAGCTCGTGCACAGCAAAGCAGGCCACTCTGGGGGTTGAGGTCCTGATGCAGGACAACATTTCTCCTGACCTGTTCGACAAGCCTGCTTAATTGTGGATCAATTGTGCTGCAGATACTGAGAGAATGAAACAGAGACAGAAGTCCACTGAGTATGCATATTGATCTCCTTTCTAATGACCATACCTGCCACACACTCATCTCTTTACAGACATTCATCCATTGTGTGTGTGGGTTTGTGTGACTGGGATACTGATGTTCAGATCTTTTGTTCACGGTAGTTCAATAGCTGGCAATAGATTGTGTTACAATATCCCAAAGAAAGTATTAGAGTCTGAACGTCTGCAGACAGCTGTGTAGAGGGCACATACTATAGATGCGACAGCGCAAACCAGGCTACAAAGACTGAAACGTGTAAAGACTGAACAGAGAAGAAATACCCAGTGATCGGGATGGTGAGAGTGGGTGCACAGAGTAGTGAGCAAGGCCAAACACACAAAAGTGGAGCAGCGGGAGAGGCAATGAGCAAGCTTGAAAACTGAGAACAAAAACCAATATGAAAGCTGAAAGGAGACACAAAATTCATGGCTTCACTTCTCATCAACAACATTTTCGAGATCTGATTCTGAAAAATTACATTTCAGTTATGAAAACAGCTTTAGTACATATGCATATTCTTATAACATGAAACTGCAAATTAAGGGTCATTTTTTTAATTACTTAAAAATCAATTACTTTATATATTTACAAATTTATGATCCTCAGATAGCTCAAGATCACATCATTACATATCTTGTTTCATTCCCAGCTAAAAAAGCTCCACAATATTCATATTATCAACAATATTAACAACAATTTAAAACAGTAAATCTTCAAAATTAAGAAGTTGGAGCTGGTGACTATTTAGTATTTTTTATCCTTGCTAGTGGCATGGTGCTACCTACCTTTAGCACAAACTGACATATCTCATTATTTTTCTCATTTCATCTTGCACCATTATCAGGTCAAATTTTTGTCCAATACCTATAAAACTTACTTTGTGTTTAGTTCTAATATTAGCATGCTACCACACTAAACTAAGATGGTGAACAAGATACACTTTATACCTGCTAAACATCAACATGTTAACGCTGTCATTGTGAGCATGTTAGCATTTAGCTAAAAGCATGTCTGTGCAAGTGCAGTCTCACAGAGTGCTTACATCCATTTTAACACTGATAATCAATTATTTATCAAAACTGCTGTCACTTAATTTAATGTCCACTGAATAAATGATTAACCTCTTAATCATTTCAGCACTATTGCAAAATAACCTAGACATCTTATTAGCAGGGCTATAGCTTTAAATTTTCTAATATTATACTAGTAGAACACCTGAGTCTTGTTTTATTTAACACACTAAACCAAACCTCTCAGAACCACTGTTTTTAATGTTGTCTTAACACAAATAAAAATATAGCTTTAAAAATGTCTAAAATGATGAAAATTATAACTTAAATCAGGAACTGTGTAACCAAACAATTACTAACGACCAGTCTTTGATGACCAACAGTTTTTAATACCCACCGTTTGGTTTTTACCAAAAAACTATTTTTGTTTGATACCAGATCTTATTACCATGCTAGGATATGATTCAAGCCCACTTTCATATTTCAAATAAAATATGGGCAAAATCAGATTTCTCAGGTTGAGTGTGTTGTTGTTTGGAAGCAAGCCATGCGATTTTCCGGTAGCAGTTGGAGGTCAGCTAAATTCAAACTGGAATACCAGGTGCAGTAAGCTTTTCTCTTCTCTACAAAAACAGAGGGCGCTGCTGCTGCTGCTGCTGGACCTGCTGGGAGGGGGCAGGCCTCTTGCGACTGGGCTCCATCACTGGGGAGGGCAGGCCGGGCCGCACCGCCGGGCTCCCTCCATACGGTGGGCCGGGGGGGCCCATGGGAGCTCCTTGGTGGGGCATCCTTGCTCCAGATGGCATGCCAGGACGCTGGAGAGGCCAGGAGGAAGGAAAGGTCACATGTGAGAAAACAATTTCTACTGTGTTATCTGATTAATTATAACCACAAATCAGTGTTTCTAAAAATACAACAAAAACATTAGATCAATTGTAACTTTCATGCACTTCCTAGTGGTGCATTCAAGGTGGATGTGCCAGAATTTTATTTATACACAATGATCTTGTCTGAGAAAGGAGCTGCAACAAAGAATTCCACATCAGCTCCTGATGTTGACCTCAGACATACAAACTGATGACAAATTAAAGGAGTACCCAACACAAAGTGTGTCAGTCAGGTGCTGGGACACCACATGCCACCAGAGCAGCTTCAGTGCACCTTGGCATTGACTCTCTGGAGGGATGAACACTATTCTTTCAAAAGATATTCCTTCATGTGGTGTTTTGATGATGGTGGTAGAGACACTGTCTAACACGTCACTCCAAAATCTCCCAAAGGTGTTCAACTGGGTTGAGATCTGGTGAGTCACATCAATTTCATCCTCATCAAACCATTCAGTGACCCCTCATGCCCTGTGGATGGGAGAGACCACTCATTTATTCAGGTTCTTCCTTTCATTTATCAACTGTCTGTAGCTCCTATTTATAATAAATAATATTGTGGTTTCTGTTCTGGTTACAACTGGTAAGCTCAAACTGCAAATAACAGACTCTCCATATTACGCATTTAACCTTTCTGTTATATTTGATGGCCTTTACTAACCTTTTAGCCGCTGGGTTGCTGGGCAAGAATACACTTTGCGCAATTTTGTGATGTCAGTTTACATAACATCTGTTTTGGAATGTTTCCATCTAGGGCAAATGATCTTGTGAAGCTTAAGGCAACTTTTGAGCCCCAAAGCCCTAAATGAGATTTAGCATTTGTAAAATCAGCAAACTCTAAAAGAGTGATCTGCCGTACTTTGTCCTGTTTATAGATGCAAATAATTTTCCACAAAAAGGGCAGCTATACTTAGGACAAGCAGAACAGTCTTGTTTCTGTCTTGGTCTCTTGACTCCTTCAAACAAAAAACAGGTTTGACAGCTGAAAAAGGCACTAAATGGACATTTTACACAGCAGGAAAACTCTGTGTCATCCACACACTCCTAAACAATGTACGCAGTGTCACAGACCCACTATGTCGATGCCTGGGAACAACTGGGTAACTCCCACCTGTGCCTGTCACTCACACAGCAACAGATGCCTCCAGCCTCAGTATGTTGTCTGCAACCAGGCAGGGGCTCATAATGGAAATAAATCCTTTCACCAGAGTACAGACCTCCTACTGTACATAAAGACCCCAACAGAAGGTTAAACACATCTACAGAAGAATAACCAATCCTCCAGCTAACAATATTTACCTTAAATGTATCAGTAGTGGAAGATGTATTTCATTGGCTAAAAGTAGAAATACTACAATGCAAAAATACCACAAGTAAAAGTCCAGCATTCAAAGTCTTACTCAAGTAAGAAGTACATGGTACCATGACCAAAACATGTAATTAATGACTCAGCAAGTCATTAATTAGTAATCTCATATATAATGACACGTAAGCAACAGCTGAATGTAGTGGCTTGATCAAGGGTGAGCTCATTTTATCTACTGACTTTCCTGTTGGCAGCATTTACCAAGTGGACAACCACCCCCAACCCTCAGGACTCCAAAGGTCCCAGAATAACTGTGTGGCAGTGACTTTATAGCAATGACTTCTATTGCACATTTGTTGGTAATATGTACCACTGATGCACAATCTAAACTAAAATGGCAACAGATTTTTAGTGACTCATATGTGATTATATGTGCCCCCCCTTGAAGACACAGATTCAAATTTTTTTTACTTTAGTATCTTTAATATTTCAGTTAATATTTGGCTTTATGGACAAAAAATATAACCTCAACTTATTTTTTCAAGCTTAGGGATGATTTGATTTTGTTTTTCATGCAAAAGTAAAAAAAAAACAAAAAAAAAACCCAAAAACTAAATTGAAACATGACAATGAGCAAAAATAATAAACCTGCAGCATCTGTGTCAGGTTTGCCCATCTGTGGATGCAGGTCGTGGTATTTCCAAAGTGTGAAGGTTGTCAACTGGACTTTCACCTCTCATCCCAGATGCTTCTTCAGAAGAAGCTTTAGCACTTTGGACAGATTGTGGAAATAAACGTTATGTGACTGTCAGCACTCAAGATTGTTAATGTAGCCAGCTACCATTTGACTGGGATAAACAACAACAACAACAATAATAATAATAACAACAATATTTTGTTCACCATGTAAACATTTATTATCCAAAAACTATATCAAACTGATTTGATATAGGCTATTGCCCAGCCCCAGATGAGCTGCATCTCTGCCAAAGAGGTTATGTTTTTACTGCCATTTGTTGGCTTGTTCACGCCATAAATCAAAATGTTAAGTTTCAAGAAGTGAGGTAAAACCCACAGAACAATCCATTACATCCACTGGTGTTGATCCAGATCATATGATCAAACTAACTTCGGGAACCAAGGGGAAAACGGTGGGCTGGGAAATGTGAATAGAAGTCACTGGCCTACTTTTTCCATGGGTTCCATGAGCAGGTTAATCCAGTCATTACAGTAATAATGCATCACAGGTTTTGCATATAAAACCTTAATCTGCAAAATAGAAAATACATATATTGGCAAGATAAATATAGTGAAGTAAAAAGTACAATACTTCCCTATGAAGAAAAGAGGAGGAGAAACATAAAGAAGTATAGCATGGAAGTGCATGGACTGAAAGTCTATTCTTCACTCTATTATTTGAGAAAGTAATTGAGTTATATTTGTGCCTCATTCCTGAGTGTGTGATGGCATATTCTGCACAACAAAACTTAATTATGCACTTGTGTAGAGAACAGCAAACATATAAATACAGTTACTGAGCAAAGAATAGATTTGTGTTTGCTCATTTCTCTACATAATATAATTTATGTGGCCGAAAAAAAAATTTTGTCTGCACAAATGGGGGAGAATATAACTCCATAAACCTTTCTCTTTAGACAAATACATTTGTACCAAAACATCTGCAGAGCCATGACACTATGGCCCAGTTTTCTACCTTTCACCATGCAAAAAAGAAGCAGTCTCAGTCTAAAGATACTGGCTGCTAGGTTTTGTGACAGAATGTGTTGGAGAAAGGAGACAACAAAAGGATATTAATCAGATATTTCATAGCCTCATGTATGCTCTCATTTTTCTAATGATTCACACAGGATTACTGCACGCACACATCTAATGTGATCTTTAGATCATCCACACACATAAAAAAACCCCAGAGAACACATAAAAAAACGAGGTAACTGAATATGAAGCTCTTCCAAAATTAACTGTATGTACTGCATGACAACATGCAACAAGATCAGACTCATGTATTACTATGTGCCATTTGAAATGGTGATCAAGCAGAGATCCCGTGACAAGGAGGCCGAGCAGGCGCTGCTGTCACTCTGGCTGGGAGTTCATTGGTGTGAGTGGGTGGGGGTTGGGGAGTTTTACGAGACCCTCTTTTTCTTTCTCCTCTGTCTACTTCCCTGATAAGCGTGACAATAAAACACCCAAACAGGCATCAGAGTAGACCTTCAGCAGCCAGGCCCACCCAGACAGACACCGCTGCTCTTACAACCGATTCTCTGGAGAACACACACAGAAAAGTGTAGCCAGAAAATGTGTAAGATGAATTTCCTCTAACTCCACACACACAGTAAGAGGTACTGTAATCGCACCTGCGGACCCGCCTCCAGAGCGCTGCCAGCCAGCAATCGAATCTGCCATATGGATGGATATCTGAGAAGTGTGTTGGCATCTCTGGGAGGGCTGTGGGGATTTGAAGAGGCCAAACCCACACTGTACCAAACATACCAGTATGTGGGTTGTTACATGGATGGTCCCTTAAAGTCAGTTCATCAGTATTATGTAAATACACATTTACCTCCAGAGGTATAGGGTTAGAAGACAGTCTTGGTTTAACACACCCCAAATTCTGAGGTGAAGGAGACTTCAATTGTGATGCTGAAAACTGAAAAGAAATCAGCAGCACAAAAGAAACTCTTTGCCACAGCAGACAGAGGCTGTTTCTCTGGTAGAAAGTTGTTTTAAAGGAATAGTTCAGGGTTTTTCAAGTCGGTGTTAAAATGTACCCGTATGTATGTGAGAATACATCTTGACCTTTTTTGCTTCTCCTAGTCTCCCCACTGACCCTGAATGTTCCCACCCAGAATTCATTTTTTTAGGGATACGTTATATTTGGGTATAAGTTTTAAGTTTTAACACCAACTTGAAAAATCATGAACTAATCTTTTAATGAAAATGACTCATGACAGAGTCTGTGGATTACCCAGAGAAACCAGGACTTTCTGTTGTGGGAAGAGCTATCTCAGAATCTGGCCAAATAAAAACAAAACTATCGTCATGGATCGATTCAGACATAAGAGGGAGTAAATGTTTTTTTGGTAATTTGAACAAACTAACTCTGTGGATAGTTCAGATGTGAGAGTAAAGGTGAAGTTTATGTTCAAAGGTCCTGTCACTCCCTTTCACAAACACACACAAACTTTACAGACATGCAAACCTACAGTGTTTCATGTTACAGTATGTTGTGGCTTAATGGGGTTTCCCATGCATCGCTGACCTCCATGTGTATCCAGCAGCCAGAGACCTAACACAGCAGAGGCCAATAATGAGGGAGACAGGGGAGACCTCAGCCAGGCCTTCAGCCACCTATCAGTGCTAGAACGAGACCTCGGCCAAACACCCTCCCCCACAGCACACATACCCGCAGCCTCTGGGAAGCAGGAACGCTATGACCTTCGCGAACCACAACAATATGTGCACATACTCTTAATATATATGCATGTACAAGTGCATTTCTGTACGTCTCAAAACTTGCTGTGTTTCAGTCGCCCACAAGGGAAAAGGAAACGTCATCCCACACCACGACCTAACAAACTGCGCCGACTCATCCCCATATTCCACAGAATAAATATTTGTACATTCTGCAGAGTACACAACGAGGAACCTGCCGCAACTATTATAACAGGACTTTTCCATCTTAAAATGTGGGGAGAAACAGAGGAGGGATGGGAGAGGCATGCATGAGAGAAAACAAGCAGAGAGAAATATTTGGCTTGGAGCAGCCAGAGCCTCATCAAGGTTAATTGGTCTGTTGAGAGGACACCGTCATCTGGCTCATCAATCACCTGGTCCATTGTTTCCTAAAGTCCGTGTCTGTGCGCAGCCCCTGTAATGACCGCTCCTGTCAGAGAGACAATACCTCATCTCGTTTCAGTGTATAAATCTACCTGGTGTCACTACACCCAGCATCAGTGCTGATTAAATCACTGTTATGTCTAAACCCAGAGGTTAGTCAAGCAAGCTGTGGGATTTTAAGACATATGAAGGTTTGACAAAGTCTTTTTGACCTTCTTGAGGATTAGGGAGTAATGCCACTGGTCAGGAGCACTGCAAGGTTCAGTGCAGCAGAAAGAAAAAACCACAATGTATCTTCAAAATGAGGTTGACATTCGTGATAAAAAAAGTTGTGTCTACAACTTGAGATTATTTTCAGTACAGATTTTTTGATAAAGAGTGAAAAATGGCCATACCGATGCCTGAGTTCACATATTCAAATTGCATTTATTTTAGTCCAACCGACAGCCTGAGGCCACAAATTTTCAGGTAACTATCAAGGAAAAACAAAAAAATATTCACATTTACATCCGGCATTTTTTGGCATTTTAAGACTGAGCAGTTAATTGACTATTTGTTTCAGCTCTAGAAACAGAAATGTTGAAATGCTTTCAGGTGTCAGGAATCAACAAGCAGCCACAAAATTAATCTTGGGGGTTGTCAAATAATACACAATATAAACAAATCTCTGATCTTTTCTTAGACTTTTTTCTAAACATTCTACCTGTGAAACACTAGTTGTACTTCATGGCTCTAAAATTACTCAAATGAGAGTGACCCTTGTGTCCTAGGGATTTAAGGTGCAGACCCTGGACCACAGCGTTCCCAATCTGAGACTGGTTACGCTCCATCTGTCTTAAGGTTAATTCATACTTTCCGCATACACACATGCAGACGCGGACGGGGACGAGGGACACGCGCGCTTCTGTCCGCATTCTGGTACATGCGCCGTCAGGGCTTTTTGTTGAGCAGTCAGTCCACTCAGACAAAGATATCTAGTACAGAATCCTTGCAGCTGCTCATGAACCTGGGAAGATGATGAAATATATGTCACTGGACTGTAGCAGACACACAGACATGGAAAGTATTGCTCTTTACTGTCATTTCCCTATTAAAGAAATTAAAATGGCCTCAAGTACACATACTGTACACTCATATACAGTACTGTATATCCAAATGAAACAATTTGAGAGGGAAAATATTTTTCATCATATCAGGTTTCAAGATCTGTGCAAAGGTGAAATTCAGTTCATCAGAAAGTTGAATACACCCCAAAGAGGCAAACATTTAAAAAGAAATTAAAATTCTAATAATAATAATAATAATAATTCTAACCTAGGGTTCAGGACCCCAAAGAGGTTCAGAACATGAGAAACGGCACAGGAAATAGTAAATAAATGGCGTCATGCTGTATTGTTCTGTCTCTTACAAATCATCTTGGGATTTAAGATGCTGACCATGAACCACAACATCCTTACTTTGAGTCTTGAGTCTGGCTGGAGACTTTTGTTTCTTCTCTCTGCTGATAACAAAACGCACAAAACTGTTGAGAAATCGTTACTCATTCTCTGAGTCCACTCTCCAATTTGAGGATTTGATGCCCTAAAACATTCAAATTAAACCATCTGCGAAGGGAGAATCTCTCTGATTTAACTTACAGATATGACACAAGGGGGCACAAGTAAACATGTTTTTACAAGGGGTCACAAACAAAAATGGTTGGGAATCTCTGTCATAAATGACCAATTTACAAACTTGAGTCAAAGCCACATCTGGAAAGTGTCACAGACTCTTACATCAGCACATCAATACTTGATCATTCATTCAGCTCATTACCAAAACAAGCCACTACTCTGCTCCATGTCCTGTTATTAATGTGCAGTGTGCAGCTCATGGTAATAGTTGTCTGACCTCTAACCACGAGTGACAATTCACTTGACATTTCATGCTAGCTTCACATGAATGGACTGATTGTTCTGAATGATTTCCAGGATTGGCCGTCTGCCTCTGCTCCGTCTATAATACTACGTCCGTTTGTCTCGTGACCTTACAGGTTCAAATCCTTCCTCTGACCAATAACTCACCACCTGGAAGACTACTCTGTGTTGTTTTGAGTGGACTCGTCATTTCCCCCTCTCTGTCTGTGACTCCTAGGGAAGCATGCTCAGCGTGTTCCTCTGTTAGCCAACGGAGAAGCGGGCTGCTTTTTGCTGCTGCTTAGCTTCTCTTTCTACAATTATCCATTTTTGTCTAAAAAATATTCTGCCTCCCATCCTTGTCATGCTCAGCTCCATCCATCCATACTGCTCCACTTTTTTGTTCTCTCAAGCCATCCCCTAACAGGCTGAGATTCAGAGGGCTGGAAATAACCTTCACATGGCCAGCTTTACCCAGCTATATCTCACACACCGACCGCTGCTGCTGCTGCGCCGACTCAAGCGCACACACACATAGTAGAGCACACACAGATGCATGCCAGAGCCGAGCTCCCTTCACGGGAATGACGGGCAGCGCCACTCACCACTCCATGGACCAGGAACTCGAACAGTTTGCTCTTGGTGGCTTTCCTGGCTCCCCCCGCCGTCTCCTCCGTAGCCATTTGCTCAGTCCCCTCCGTTCACCCTGCTATGTCTCCCCTCTCCTTCTTTTGTCTTTCCCTCTCCCTTCACCCAGCCTCCTGTTCCCCTCCCCTGCTCCACTTTCCTTCTCTTTGTGCTCTCCTTTTCAGCACTGCCTGTCCCTGACTCTCC
>NW_018128106.1:560903-563286 GCF_001952655.1 Monopterus albus | reverse complement strand
CTTTGGTAGATAAGGGCATGCGACATAGCGAGGCTGCCGTTTGCTCTAAACAGGGACTGTGGAGGTTAGAATCTGTTAGCTATTCCTCTGCTGCAGCTTCCCCCTGGTCACCAACTCAGAGGCCACAATCAGCACACACAGAGCTCTGAGTCCGGGCTCATTCTCAAAAAAAGGACGTTGCACTCTTAAAGGGACCTTGCTGAATCTCCTTAATACATGTATTCACACATAAACTCCCATATATGATGAAGTTATGATGTGGTGATGAGCAGAAGGGCAATATTATTTTCTCAACTGAAAGCACGGCCACTCGAGTCAGACTGTTTCCTTTGAGTGCAAAGCATATTTCACACTTGGCAAACTAATGTGCTCTAAAGCCAAATCACAAAAGAAGAAAGCCACATCAAGAGCACCTTCACTTCCTGAGTTTTTGTGCTGGCCTTAGTCTGAGTGCATTCATAGGTTACAAGTATTTCCTCCACTTGCCTCATTAGCTTTACCTTTCACCCACTGCTTAGCCCAGAGGCTGCATTCAGGCTGTGGCTACAGCGTAATGGCAGGAAACACACAAGTCTACACAGCAAGGTGATTGTGTCTCTTGACATGTGTAATTAGGCTGTTGTGAATTCTTGCAGGCTACTTTCTTTCCAAATGCAGAAAACTGAAAGCCAGAAAAATATAGGGGAAAAAACACACACACTATCTATTCAAGGACAGAAGGGTGTGCTGTGAGGATTAAAGAAAAGGCACAGCTGCATTGTGCTCGCTGTTTTTGTGAGTGCTGTGATGTGACATGCTGTTTCACACTCCACTGACACACAAGTCCGAGCTTTGCCCATTGCAGCACAGGTCATTATTCTGACCAAAACTGTGCCACATTGAGGATTATGACTCTTTCATGTTTTTCTTCTCCAGCCTTTCTTTCTCTCCCTCCCTTCTTCCAGTCGTCAGATCAAGGGAGTGAAATATTCATGAGGTTATCTGAATGACAAAGGAGGTGAAGTGGAGCAGATTCAAAGGGGGATTGGCTTGTGACATTGTCACTTATTGTTTCCTGTCCTCCTGTTCTACTGATGTAAAAACCTTAGAAAAGTGTCAGTCCAGGTGTCAAAGTAGAAAGGAAATTGCCCTCAGCAGTTTCATGCTAGATGTAATGCTTTAGTGCAACATTATCTGATGTTATCACCATATTCCGACAAGCTTGTCTCTACAAAATGGTGCAAGTAAAACATGACAGGAAAGGGAGTGTTGCTGCAGTTCTGATCATCACTGAGAGAAAACACTGTTCATTGTGTGGACAGCTGGTTAGTGGGCTTGTGATCCCATAGCCAGAGGTCATGACCTTCTGGAGGATGCACTGTCCATCTTTTTTAAAAAGCCTTTTTATGTATGCATTGTGCACACTGCAAAAGATGCAAAAACACCATTATGTTAAGAAACATTAGGAAAAGAGCAGCAGCAATATAAACATCTAAATTTAAGTCCTTCAAACTTGATTCATTACCCTGATTGTTGGAAATGACTTAATGATAGTGACACTGGCCTTCCCATGTGCTGCCAACAGTTTTGAACATTACTTTGCTCGGTGGTGACACCTGCTGTTGAGATGAGTGCACTGCTGCCATCATTAATCCTGTCTGGAAGGCTTGGCAAAACACAAGGAACCCAAACCTCACTAAAAATGTTCTTGCTGCTGCCTCAGTCCATCTGTGTGCTCTCTGCAGTCCAAAACTGTGCCTGTACCAGCCACAATGACGCTGTGCATCAGATCAACCTTCTGTCTTACATAACATAAGCCATATATAGTGCATGAATCATACAGGCACACAAGGTGTGTGTCTCAATTTCACACAAGGTCAAGAGCACCAGCCACTAAGATTATCCATGCAGATTCAGAGACTGTGCCAAGCTCCTGGTTTCTCCAGCAACGGCACGTGGGCGTTCAACGATAACAAAGAGATCCGGCAGCTTGGGCGCTGCAAAAAGGAGCCTTGAGTGCAGGAGAACCCCCTGCTGGGCCCCCACGGTCTCCTTCAGCAAAGCCAGTCAGTCTCACCAAATGGTAATATCCCAGTGCGCAGCAGACGGGTGTAGAGGAGGGTAACGGGGCGAAGGAGCAGTGAAAATAACGTGGGCTTCATAGACAACTGGAAAACATTTTGGGGAAAACCTGGTCTGATTAGTAGAGACAGCATCCATCCCACTTTGGGTGGTGCGGCTCTCTTATCTAGAAATCTGGACGAGTTTGTTTTACAACCTAAATTATGACAACCCAGAGTTGAGTCCAGGATGCAGGGTCGCAGTCTTACACGCCTCTCTGCTGTCTCCTTGCAGCTGCTACCCACCCAACGCTCCCAGTACCCCATAGAGACTGTGTCTGCCC
>NW_018128106.1:543940-557596 GCF_001952655.1 Monopterus albus | reverse complement strand
GCAGTCACCAGCCACATCGACCTGATCAGTGTTTGATTGTTGTGTCTTGTTGCTTTTCTTCTTTTGTCTCTCCTCTATCCACTCACCCCAACCGGTCGAGGCAGAAGGCCGCCCACCAAGAGCCGGGGTTTGTCGGAGGTTTCTTCAGTTAAAGGGAGTTTTTCCTCCCCACTGTCGCCAAGTGCTTGCTCAAGGGGGATTTGTTGGGTTTTCCCTATGTAATAATATTGATAACAGTAAGGTCTAGACCTTACTTTGTAAAGTGTCCTGAGATGACTTGTGTTGTGATTTGGCACTATACAAATAAAATTTGATTTGATTTGATTTGATTTTGATTTGGTAGTATTGTTATTGACCAACAGAGGGAGCAAACAGCCAGGCAGGCAGGGAGGTGCTGACTGAAGGAGAGGAGGGATCCATGATCAGGGCTGGGCTGCACCGAGGATAAACATACAAGAATGGCAGCCACGAGGCCTCTTGAAATGATGTTCAGTGATATTTGAATAAACTTCCAATCAGTGATTTGATTTTCATAGCATCGTCTTAGGGTTTTTAAAAAAATTCTTCACTGCTTTATTTTAGCACGAAAGGGAGACAAAAGCTCACACTAAGAGTCACACAGTGGGTCTATCTACACACAGTCCCATGTATAATGTCTAGTTGGCTGCATAATCATTTTACAGAGTATAGCAGTAGTGTCCAGCCAAGGACCCACTAAGAGATCTTGAGAAAAACCAGAATGAAAAAATACAGTGTGAAATACTTCACTTTCACCTCTTCAAGCCTCTATAAAACTTTCAAAATGAGTTATTTTCATTATCAGTTTGCCAGCTGATTATTTTCTTAACTAGGCAACATCTTTAAAACCCAAAAACACAGTTTGCAATTATGCTCAACAGAGAAAAGAAGAAACTACTCAGAAATTAAATCCTAGAATTAGGTAATGTTTGACATCTTTGCTTGAAAAGTGACTCTATAGCATATTCATCACTTAATCAGCAAAGCTCAGCAGTTAAACAAATGCTGTCCCAACTCAAACCTTTAGGAAAAGCAAACACACAAAAGAGAGATACAGACAGAAATCTCTCATGTGAAAAACAAAAACTAAATGCAGCATAATACTTTGTGTGGACCAGAATCTATGTCACAGATTAAAAAAAAGATTTTCAGAGCCTATAAAGCTGTCAAATCAACAAGAGTGCCGGGAACTGCCGGTGAATATAATCAGAGCTACATTAGAAGATAAACTGCGTTCAATCAGAAATGCCAAAGTGGTTGAACAATCAAAGTAATCAGCGTGTAAATCAAGTAATCAAGTGCATAATTGTAGTCACATTTTTCTTTAAGACTCTTTCTCTAAGATTTTCCACATTGTCTGATTAATCAAGTGAAAATGGGACCTAGTGTCTCTCAGCTGTAATGACACTAGCTTCTAACTTCTCTGTGTTGTCAAAGTATGGCCTGTAAATCATATAGCAGTGCTGCTGTACATACAGGTCCCAGCGGCAACTTTTACATAACAGAAACCATGTACCTGCCCTCGTCAACATTATTGTCACAGACAGATGGGGTACACTAGGGGGAATATGGACTGCACAGAGGGCATGAAGAGAGTCCGTTTCCCTCCCACTACTGGGCCCCTTTCTTCTTTTTCTCTTTCTCCAGTTTAAGAGCTGCACACAAAACCCAGCTCAAACTGCTTAAAGGCCAGAGCTCTCGGAACGCTACTCACTGGCCATCAGCCACCATCAAAGGGGCTGTACAAAAGCACACAGACCTGCCCCTTCGACAAGGGGGATTAAGGAGAGCACATTTCAGGGCTGATTTATTTCATGCAGCTAGGAATATATATTAAACAGAAACCTGCAGAGAAAGAAAGAAAAGTCTCCCATTAAGGCTGAAATAATAGAGCATCTGCTGATGTTTTGTGATCAAAGTGATTTGGTACAATGCAATGTGAAAAATACTGAGTTTGCACAAAGCAACAGTGCTCCTGTGGATATTTGTGTTCTAGAGGTATGTTAAGCACCTAACCTAAGTAGCTGCAGAGGAGTTTTGGGTCGACGTAGGATTTCAGGGCTTGTCTGGGACAAAGCATCTTTATCCAGACAGTTTATAATTCAGCTCCCTGGCTAAAAAAAAGGAGTCACCGTGGAAGCAGATGGAAAGATGGAGCAACTGTAATGAGACGGGTTTTGCTGCAAGCAACGAGGGACACACCAGAACAAGCCTGAAGCATTACCTGCTTCAGGGCATTTCCTGTTTGCTGTAGCCGTGACAACGGGATAATCTGCCTTGCGTCTAAAGCTGCCAGCCAATCGGGTGAGAGCAAGAGACTGCAGTGACTTCAAAACTAGAGCAGCAGCTGGTGAGCTGCGAGAGAAAGTAGTCCAAAGCTTAAACTTCTTCAACTAAAAAGAAGTCCTTATTTTTAAGACAGAAGAGGCTTCAGTTGACTGTGCGAGTCAGCAGTGAGGTCACCACGGCCGGCCTTGACACAAATACACAGAAAGAAACTGTCACTCACTATGAACAAACCCAACTGAATACCATGAAAAATAAAACTGGCAGGATTCTCAGAACTACTCCTCTACTACAAACTCTCCGCTCAGCCCCTCCTTCTTCATTCCTACTCAGCGTCCGCGTTAAGTGTCAGGCCCGATCTTTTAGCTCTGCTCTGCCCATGCAGGATGGGAGAGCGAGCCGACAAAACGAGGGCAGAATTGGTATGTGTGTGCTGTAAAGGTTTCCAAGTGCTGCACAAGGCAAAAAACATCAGGATGAAACCCACGTAGGGGCAACAATTCCATTTAAAATTTTGTGTGCTGCTTGTGGCAAAAAGGATAATATCAAACCAAATGAAATTCATTTTCATTTTCACCAACAACCAGACAAACATCCACAATTCCACATTAAGAGCAAAGGTCTAAAACATACTGGAGCTGAACTGATTAGCTGATTAACAGAACATTAACTGTAGACTATTTTGATGATTGATTCATCATTTCTCTTAAAAATACCATTATCAAGAGTGGTTACTTTTCCTTGTCAAATGTAGTAGTTTATTGCATATCTTTGGGTTTAGGGTTGTTAGCTTAAACAATCAGGTTGAAGACTGTCTATGTTTTTCAGCCTACCCCACCCAACACTGGTCATGATGCAGGACAGGTCACCAGTCTGTCACAGGGCTGACACAGAGAGACACACAACCACTCACACTTGCATATTTTTGGACTGTGGTGGGGGAGCAGGAGTACCTGGACAAGACCCACGCGGGCACCAGGAGAACATGCACACTACACAGAAAGGCCCTATGAAGTTTGAATCCAGAACATTCTTTCTGTGAGGTGACAGTGCTAACCACTGCGCCGCCGTGCCAAACCCATCAGGATTAGAAAAGAAACAAAGTTTCATGATTCTAAAACATCAGTTTTCAATGTTCAATTGCACCGCAGCGATGGAGTATTGAGTGTTAATGTCTAAATGGGTCAACCAGCTGCTTGGTGAACTGTGGCCCCATTAGGAACCAGACAGTTTGTCTCTGAGTTGAGCACACAATCTCATTAGACAACTAACACTGCATTATAAATGGGAGTAATATGCAGCTGGAAAAAAGAGCTTGTGATTTAGGTAAGATTAAAAAACCCAATAAACTGTTGGTAGGCACAAAGTGTAATTAGGTTACAAAGCACTCTACTAAAAACCATAAAAATCTATACTCTCACTGTGGGAATGACGCAGCGGAGGTTCAGAGGGCTGTGTAAAAATGTTTTTATGGACTAGAACCAGTACAGAATTCATCTTCACTGCTGTGGGTGTAGATACACTGTATGTCAATGTAATGCATGGAGCTCACATCTATATACAGTTCATTATGCCATTTGCTGCACTGTCAGCAAACACTGCATCATATACTGCAGTATTAGAAACATTATCATGGTAGTAGCAGTGGGAAAACATACTTCATATCATCTAGTGGGACTACGACTAAACAATCTTAGTTTTATTATTACTTTCCCAATTATGTGTGTAGTCAATAAAATGCCAAAAGACAGTGAAAACCACCTGTCACGGTTTGCCAGAGACACAGGCACTGATAAATATAATATCCTGAAACAATATATTTTGAAAGATAAATATAATATTGCTTATTTAGTTGATGCAGGCAGAAGTTTTTTGGCACTATTACTTGAAAAGTGATTGAAACGATTGCTTAATTGTCTTAATTGTTCTGTGGACTCTAGTTCTCTGAGAAATCAGTCATTTTCAAAACTTTCCCAGATTATTTAACAGCCGTTGAGCCAGTACATTCCTCACAGGCCAAAAAAGGAAGTGCTCCATTGTCCATTTATCCCCGCAAACAACATCAAACACAAAGCCAGGGGATGTGTGACTGGGTGACCAGTTATTAAGGAAACACAGCCAAATGTGCACAGCTTTCAGTCTGTGCAATCACTGTCATTTTCTGCTGGAGAAACGGAGCGAAAGATAAAGTTTTACAAACTTATGAGAAAGTGTGGAGCTGAAACCGAACACCCAGAGAAACATTGATTGACCTTGATGCGTCTCTCAAACATGACTGAACACCGAGAATATGTGTGTGTGTGTGTGAGTGAAGGAGAGGTCATGTGCAGTTTTCCTTAAAAAGCCAGGTCAAGCATTCTGCATTCTGTAAAAGGAGCTGATCCTCTATCAGAAATCAGGAGCTGTGACGGCACCTTGCATACTAATGGGACTGTCCTCTTTTTCTTTACACTGAAGGCAATATCTGTGCCAGCAGCTGGGGCAGGGAAGACTGCGGTTTGAATTTTTATTTTTTGATTTTATTTTTTTCAGAGAGTGAGCCTTTATTGGTGACAAGGATCAACAGCTTCTACAGGAAACAAGCTGAAAAGGTTCTCGCTATTCAAGCATCACTTAAAAAAAAGATCACAAAAAAACTTGTGCCAAAAGTAGCACAATAGGCTCCTATACAAGCATTAATGCAAAAGGGAGAGGTGGGACATTCCTGCACCACTGTGTGGAAATTCATTGTAAATTCTCTGTGGAAAACGTCTTTGCACACAGGAACAATGAACAGAATCCCGAGAGACCAAATCAATGAAAGACCAATATACAAGCAAAATTTTACTGAAATAACACTGGTTATGCAATATTTGTTGGTACACTCAAATGTCTGTCTAGGTTTTTCATATGGAGCATCAAAGTGAAGTGCATGAATGCGCTGTATGAAATCAGCAAGCAGCTGAGTCACCAGGTCCTCCATAACTCAGCAGTTGTACATAAAACCAGAGCAGGAAAAAGACAGAGAGGCTACAAAATATGCGAGGATCTCACCGTGTTTACAGTTCGTATACTGTAGAAGGATGAACATCTCATCAAAAAACTCCACATGCTCATCACATCATTCTCAAACACCTCAAAGTCTTGCCTCCAAATGTGACAACGATATAAGCAAAATAATAAAATGTTGTACTATTCCTAATGTAACAAAGTAAAAATATTAAATAAAGTAAATAACAGTGCTTTGAGATATTGGTAGGCAGAAACCAATAATAAGCTAAATAAGCAATGCAGTCACGAAACCTGCATGTAATTCATGAGCATGAGGTTAAATGCATAGATTAAATAGGATAGAATGATGAAGTACAAACCAAATTAAATATTCCCAAAGGTGATTTCTATCATTTTATGTTGATAATATAATACTGATTTATCTACCAGTGGTCATTTTCCTAATAAAACTGTTTTCCATAACTTATTTAATGCTATTAAAAGGTGCATATTTCAAATGATTTAACAGCTTTGATTGGTGGCAGTCATACCGTGCAGAACGTGGTTGCAAAATGTGTAACGAAGGCGAGGTGGTCGCTCCCAGTATTCAAATATTTTGGCTTCACTTTTGCATAATGGAAGGAAATGGTTACACATTGTCCATTTTTACATACAGCCTATTATCTGGATGAATGCAATTACCAAGAAACTAGTCCAACACAAAACCCCTTAAAAATATGTTGTGTTTACACCATAGCTTTTATACAGATTAAACAAATGAAATAAAGTGTTAGATTTTAGAGGTTAGCCGCTCCTCGTTTCTTGTCTTTATGCTGGACTAACGTGCTGCTGGAAATCCAAAATGTCAGGCTAGTGGCTTCTCTAGGGGCTTTAACAGCAGCAGATATAGTTCCAACTGAAATGAATATTGCAGGTTGCAGCTGGAATATAAAAGTCTGATTTTCCTCTGGATCAGCAAAATTAGATCTGGCTTCAGCTGTACACCCCACATTCCTCTCCTGCTGCTGTGTGCGCCCACAGCCTGCCAGAAGATCAACACAGTGAAACGTAAACTTTCACTGCAAGATCCAAAACACACTTGCAGACTTGCAAGACACTAACAGCCCCTGTATAAGGCGCTATTATATTATTGTGTGGGCCCTGAATCAAGTCGGGGGGAGGGAGGTGAGGTGAGGGGATGACAAGGAATGAATTAAAGGCATGTGTAAGGAGAGCAGGCTGGCCTGCACAGTCGGCCAGGCTTCACCGTGCATCACCACTATTACTCCTCAATTGTCTGATTCCCACACCAGTCAAGGTTAACAAGGCGCGCTGAGGTCTACGTCGGCTGGAAAACGGGGAGGGATGGGAGGTGGAGGGGTGAGGTGCTGCAACTATACACTGTGCTGTGTGATGATGCAGACAGGCTGAGAGAGAGCTACTGTAGCCTACAGCCCCCTTAAATATTGCCAACCACGTCCCTCTCCCCGCTCAGCATTCTCTAATACATTGTGCACATGCCACTGTACGCCTCGGAATAAGCCTAAATACAACACGAGGTGCGAAATAATCCTGGTAGCTCTTTTTGAGATGAACAATAAATTACAGCTCGACGAGGAAAAAAACTCCTGTGCGCACTAATCCGGCTGGCAACGTGCCTACAGGATAAAAAAATATATACAAAGAATAGTTTTAATGGTGGATGCGGATACTGAGCAGCGCAGACAAGAGCGAGGCAAAGTGATGAGGAATAAAACAAATGTGCCAGTGTATCACAAGGCAGCGTAAGCATCCATACCTTTCTCTCCATCACTATGGGTTTTTTAGGCTACTCAACAACAGCAACTGTAGGATGCGTCTCCGTGGAGCTGTCCGGTCCGGAGCGGCGCGGAGCTTCCTTTCACTCCTCAACTTCCTCACGGTTTTCAGACAGCGGCGTCTCCCTATCACTTCCCCATTACTGAGCAGCTAGGCGACTTATTAGCGCTGGCCTGTGGGACGCCGAGCCGGGGATGGAGCCAGAGCCGGGATTGGTGAAGCCTTGTTCGGAAGGGAGCAGGAGCGCAGGCGCGGTCTCTGCTGGAGAGTCGATATAATGAAAAATTACCAGTGGCAGGGAGTGTCGTCAAATTATCCTCCTGAGCTCGTTCAGAGGGGTCCGGTGAAGATTTTACCGAAGCACTGAAAAATGTTGAGCACAGGTTGTTCTGCTCCTAGAAGACTAAGAGTATATAGAGAAGAACAGAGATTGACTTTATTTTAATGTTAGGCCCCGATGGAAAAAAATAAACCTGCTCACCACAGCACCACCTATCCAGGAACTATTTATAAATTGGAATTATAATGGCTATTTAAGAGGATTAGAAATCATTTAAAATTTTTTAAAGAGCAGTTAATGAGATGAGAACAACCTTTGCTGACTAGACCATCTGACCACTTACCTTCAAGAAAAAGGCTGTAGCAGATCTAGTCCAAAATAAATTTTACTTGTTTGGCATTTATTAACATCTTACTCATGACTTTATACTATTACACTGTAGTGTTGCTGCTGATGTAGCAGATGAATATGCAGTGTGAACATTCTCAAAACCTTACAGTGCATATTATTTTATTTTGGGGGGTTAATGTCCACTTCTATTGTTGAGATGTCCATGTAATGCATTCAGTTCTTTGTTTCATGTCATATTGTTCAATATTTTTGCATAGATGTGTTGCCTTGAATGGTTTTGATGGTCAGGAGCTTTTATTTTGAAGGCCATTGCCCCGTTATTTTGTTTCCTGTTTCTTCGTGGTCCTCCTCAGTTACTGTGGAAAGCTGAACTGTATACTCTGCTCCTGTAATTTTAAGTGTTTTATTTCCATAAAAAATGCACTTTACCGTTCAGACTGTTATGGCACAGAGTTATAAGCCACTGTTTTCTGTTGCATAGTTGCTAACGGTGTGAAAATTGTTCTTTCGTGTGTGAAGTACACAACTTTATTAAAGTGCTAACTAGCCATAGTTGCAATGTTTCAGCTAGGTTGAAGCACGTCGAAGGTCTCAGTGGAATTTGTTGTTGCCTTTTTCTGCCCTTTAGATGTGAATAGAGAGACCCGACAGATGGATGTACTGATTTAGTTGTGTTTCACACAGAGAATAAACTCTCCTGTGGATGGCAAACCCCTGTCTACGATTCGTCACTAAAGACACAACGCAGAGATTTAACTTGATGGCCGCGTAGAGATGAGACCGGCTACACATGTTCAGTAATTTGCTTTAAATATACTTTATTTAGCTTGATATTTTGGTTTAGCTGTATATCTGCTACTAACAACTTGTCATCATGGATCAGTCTGACAATTATTTCCTTGTTTTCTTCCCCTTTCTATGTCAGATAATTGTATAAAAAGATCTGTAAAATGACCCTAAACCCAATGAAATCTATTTTGATAGCCATTTCTGTTCATCGGTCATCCCAAAATCCAAACACTGGCTTTATATTAAATGTGACAAAGTGTAAAATCTCCAAATTTGACCAGCAGGAACAACAAAGTAGATATTTTGGCTTGAAATATTACTGTATGATTGACTGCTTATGAAATAATCAGGTTTTGTTTGTAGATGGACTAATCAATTAACACCAGCTCTATATAGGAACACACTTTAGAGAAACATAAAATTTAGGATTTTTGACAGTCACAATGAAATTAGCTTGCTTGGCAATGCTACAGAAATATTGTACTGACAGCATGAAAAACAAATATGATGGAGTTTTTGTTAATTATGAGCACTTTTGCTAATATTGAATAAAAGATGCAAATCTGCAAGTGTCAGCGCAGGATGGTCCTGATTTATGTTATGTCAGCATATTAACAACTCAAATGAGTCAGCATTTAACCACTCAGGCTGCAGGGGTGGGAAATGAAACACTCCATCAGCCAGAAGAGAACAGCTTCACCAACACCTGAATCCACATCGGGTCCACAAGTGCTGAAAGTGACTTCACACTTCGGCGGAGGACGACTCAGGACGTGCCACATCTGGGTCATAAACAAAGCTTTTGCTCCGCAGCACCGCCAACGCTTTCCCACCCACAAACTCAGTGAGCAGATGTTTACTACTGAAGCCTTGGCTCAATACCAGCAGAAGGAACAAAATATATCCCATGGCAGAAAAACTGCTTTGTATATTGCTGGACCTTCATCCACTAAAAGCTGAGACATTTTTATGAGAAGGGATTCGATTTTGAAGCTGACGCATTAAATTCATAATATTTAATATGTTGAATAACTCATTTTTTTATTAAGTTGGCTTCAAAAGCTGAACAGCTACAGACAGAAGTGGTAAAGAAAACACTCAGGCGCTTTTCAGATTGATCCAATAAACTCTTGATTGACTTTAATATCCACAATCAAAAGGAAGACTTGACTCAGATTTCATCCTGTGACTGTTCCCTGCAGGCAGTCACATCTTATACAATTTCATCTGATTATGAAGCCAGGGGAATTCTTTGGACCTTGATAGCATTAATCAAATGAGATTTTCTTTGGCCTCACATTAGTCCTGAACATCAAAATAATCTATTAAAGGCTCTTCTTTAACCATCTTCGACCAGGTGCTTCCACTAGCAGCCCTAGGAGGAGAATCACAGTGAACATGAGTCACAAACACAGGAAGATGTGAAAACTAGAGACAAGAAAAACCAGTTTTAACTCATCCTTTTGTTGAAGTACTTAAAATGAGTGAGGAGTTCAGTGTGATGGCTGAGAACATTGGGACCTTCATTTACAGGACAGACTCCATAAGCACAGACGACTTACTTGCTGCTGTGTTGTTTGATATGAGCGATAGGAGGAGGTGCTCTAACAGCCGTTTCTTTCTCTATCAGTGACGTCAGGGTTGAGTTTGGACAGAGCGACTTCCCCCTAGAATGAACAAGATTACACAGGCACATCCTTAAATCTACAGTTACATTTTACTTCTCTGTGTTTACATTTGGGAACAGTCCTACTTGTGGGCTGTAATGACCACGTTGCGTTTGGGCTCGCTGTCGTAGCTCACGCTCTCCACGCCGTAGACTTCGGCCAGCTCATGGATGATCTTCCGGTGTTCTCTATTCATAGGTGGGAAACAGTGACTTCTCTTCGGCTGTTTTCCCTGCAGATGTTAATGATGACACGTTTGTCATTAGTCTCACATGAATCAGCTTTACTGCTGAGCTAACTTGCCAGACTTAAACCTAGAAAACACACAGAAATGTTGAAAAATGTGCAGATGTAAAGGCCATGACACCAATATTCATCTTTCTAAAGCTGAACTATAACTAAAATGTCTTCTCTAATCCAGCTGTTTCCAAAAAACCTCAGAGATCACAAGATGATTAACGGGAGTAGAAAAACATGTTAAGCCTCTAGAAAGTATTGAAATAAATGAATTCATAATTTGATGGTGAATCTAAGTGTTTAATAGTGCTGTATGTGAAATGAGCCAGAGCCAGGAAACTTGGGGACAATGAAATCAAGCAGGTACTACTGATGTAACATTAACTAGAGTGCAAGCTTAATCCGTTTTTTTCTCAGTCACTGTTTCACAAGAGCAGTGGGCTCCCGACACAGCCACCAGAGAGAGCGTCATCCAAACTGTTTGGACCACCATACGGCACAAAGACACACTTAGGCCACGCTCAGACTGAGTTTCAGTGGTGTGAAAAAACAAAACAAAAAACACATCGTTGTCCATTCATTTCAATGGAGGATTGTGTTCATCACAGCCAACAGGTCTGGCAAAATGATATAGCCCGGTGCAGAGAAAAAGTTGGATCTGGTTCAACCTTTTCTGAACCAGATGGTGACATCATCCAGCAAAGGCGCTGTGTTGACCAATCACCTAAGGGGGATGGTCAGAACATGGACGCTCACGAAGAGAAATTTGTGCCAAAGTCGAGTAGGCTATGTTAGCAGCATGGCTAACCAAAATACAATGGAAATGTGAATGAAGCCACTCACGGCGACTTGTCACAACATGGCTGTATCATACACACTCTCTTCACTCTCCAGGCAGCCCCTTGTGTAAAAACACAGCAGGGAGTTGCATCTTACCACACTCGGGCTGAACACCCACTTATTCATTTTACCTTATTAACAAGCTCAACAAGATTCTTGATGACCTCTTCAACCTCTGTGACAAACTTCAGGTCTTTCCTGAAAAGCAAGGAAACAGAGCTGAGCGATGAGGTTTTAGTAACATGGTTATTCTGCATTTATTGGCTGTGAGAAACAATTGTGAAAAACACGGCTTGGTGTAATAACTTAAGAGCTAATAATAGTCAGATATAGGTGTCAAATATAGACCTGGCGTCATCTTTGAGGCTGTCGCTGTATGCAGAGGCGGAGCGAACATTGAAGGGGTCAGAAGACGGATCTATCTTTAAAGCCTCAGCCAAGCGCCTGTTTCTCTCCAAAGTAGCACATTCTTGGTCACATTCAAGCCTGAGAAACATAGGTCAGCATTTGCATCATGATATAGTTTGAGGTGCTAAAGTAATACCTCTTACAAACCGATCATCCTGAGTGGCTGAGTCTCTGATCAATTATTTAAATATTAATTTAGAAACAAACGTTTTTCAGTCATGTTGGACAGAAAACCCATTTCTATGCAGACGAGCATTATATAAATAATGTTTCATTATTGCTAAAAAAAATACTTGCATCAATGCAGGCTTCACAACACCTCTTTACTGCAAAGGATCACCACTAATGAGCTGTTTCATGGATCATCTTGTGTATGAATCTTGAAATAGTCAGGCATTAAAATCTCTTTAACACAAGATTTTACATTTTGATTTCAACCAATGTGACTTTAAAGCAATGCTCAATTTACCTACTGAAATAACTCGGATGTGATTATTTTCCCTTGAGTTGACTCAGATCTGATCTTTTCATGGATGTGAACAAACCAAATCTGATTTTCTCAAATCAGATCTGGGCTACTTGCATATGTGGGTCCTAGATCTGATTCATATCCGATATCTGACCATCTGACCTCTGTTGATGATGAGATAAAAATTCATGAGGGTTTTCCCAACGTCTCACTCCACTGTGCATATCGCCTGTCTTCAGTCAGCGTCGACCCCTTGCAGACCAGTAAAAAATAACATAAAGGAGAGCAACAACAGTGACGGGGGTCAGTGAAGAAATGAGGACATTTCACATTTGTTGGACAGTTACAGAAGCTTCCGATCATGCCAAACTGGAAGGAACATTTCGTAACCAAGCAGTTTTTGACCGTCGCACAAATGTTGTCGTTATTCCTGTACACATAAATCTGTAAACTTAAATCTGTGGATGTGTGATGGACTAGGTGCTCAGCTGTGTTCAAATTGGAGCTGGATACGTGTCGCTTAGAAACATCAACATAAAAAGATCAGATCTGACAGAAAATCGATCAGAATTGAGCATGAAGGGCTGTGTTAGGCTGTGCTTGTCCTCCATTGCTCTACCTCGTCTGTTTCAGCTCCTTCTTGGTGAGAAGCGGGCCAATGTCCATGGAGTCACCAAGCTGCATGTCAGAGAGCTTACTGGCCATGGCGATGGTTGCGTACCTGCAGTGCAGAGATTTAAGAACATTTCAATCAGTCCATGTGCAAAACTTAAACAAACAGCTTAACTGACCTTTGATATGAACTGGCTGCCTCTGCGCAGACCACAGTTTCCTTTCTTCGCCCACAATCGCACTGTAGTGCTACCTGTGAAGAGTGTGAAGAATTAAACTCCAAAAATGACAAATACCTACCGGTACATCCTTTGTGACAGTTTGACACTGCTCATATGAGAAATTGCAGCAAGTATGAAAGGTCTCAGTTAGGTTTTTGTCTTTGCAGGGCTACCATTGACATGCCAGTCCAAATAAACCACATATGACAGTTACACATTATAAAAGAAGATGTCATCAACTGTTAGTAGTCTCCATGTATCCAAGAGGAACAGAGGAAATGCACAGCTATGTGACACATTCACAGAACTGAATGTATTCACTAAAATATTTGTCAGGATAATAAATTGTTACACTGAGGAGAAACTTTTGATTCCTCAACTTTCCATGAGTCCAAGCCTCAGTATAACAAAGACCATCTGCACAACTTGTTTTTCAGCCACTGGAATTCCAGCTGTTGGCCAGTGGCAGAGTTTCGTACCTTGGATGTGCAGGTGGTGCGTGGGCAGCTGCTGCCTTTATGACAGGGAGCAGAGCATGGGTGGCCACAGTCTGGACGAGGCAGCATGCATGGCTGTTCACACCTGCCCTCTGCCAAGCAGTCACCTCTGTGGCAAATCCGCCTGCAGTGGTGCATTTCACACGGCAGCTCTTTATTACATATCAGGCCACAAGAAATGTCCTGCAGGTGG
>NW_018128106.1:542900-543903 GCF_001952655.1 Monopterus albus | reverse complement strand
AATCACAGAAATAAAAATCACTAAATGAGTCGTGCAGATTTGGAAGCTCAGGGTAAGTTACCTCATGCTTTCCCATGCACCATTTCTGAGTGAGGTATGTGCAGGGTGGACACTTCTCTTCACTATGGCAGTTGTGAAACACTAAATAAGAGGCAAATGTTATGAGCACATTGACAGTTACCATGTAAAGCTGCAGTGGGAACTGTTACATCTTACCTGGGTGGTCACACTCATGTCTTCTTGTACACGAACTTTTGCACTCTGGTGGCTTTGTGCCACAGGGGATGGGTGGGTACAACACAGTGAGCCCACAGTGACATGTTAGCTCGTCAAAACCTGTAAATTATGACACCAGAAGGAATATGAACCGTGTAGCAACATCATGACACATATATGCCAAACATAATACCACAAAGGAAAATACTATGTAAAAACCTCAAATGATCTTTCTTTGAACAACACAAAATCTATGCAGTACTTCTGAGATGGCTCATGTATACAAGCCCAGAGAAAATGACACAGCAGGACTCACTGGACTGCCAGCATGGTTCACAGTTTCCACGGTGACATGGCTCCTGGCAGCGGTGAAGACCACAGCTCAGCTTGTAGCCACAGATCAGGGGGCACTTGTGCTCCACAGCCTGGATGGATGAAGATAATAAGAATTACAGTGGGGCAAATAAGTATTTGATACACTGCTGATTTTTCAACTTTTCCCACTTACAGAGAATGGACGGTTCTGTAATTTTCATTGTAGGTACACCTCAACTGTGAGAGACAGAATCTACAAAAAAATTCCAGTAAATCACATTGTTAGATTTTTAAATAATTTATTTCCATTTTATTGCATGAAAAGTATTTGATCACCTACCAACCAGCAAGAATTCTGGCTCTCACAGACCTGTTAGTTTGTCATTAAGAAGCCCTCCTATCCTCCACTCATTGCCTGTATTAATTGTACTTGTTTGAACTTGTTACCTGTATAAAAGACACCTGTCCACAC
>NW_018128106.1:510940-542550 GCF_001952655.1 Monopterus albus | reverse complement strand
GTGAAGCATGGGGGTGGAAACATCATGCTTTGGGGGTGCTTTTCTGCAAAGGGGACAGGACGACTGCACCATATTGAGGAGAGGATAGATGGGGCCATGTATCGCGGGATTTTGGGAAACAACCTCCTTCCCTCAGTAAGAGCATTGAAGATGGGTCGTGGCTGGGTCTTCCAGCATGACAATGACCCCAAACACACAGCCAGGGCAACTAAGGAGTGGCTCCATAAGAAACATTTCAAGGTCCTGGAGTGGCGTAGCCAGTCTCCAGACCTGAACCCAATAGAAAATCCATGGAGGGAGCTGAAACTCCATGTTGCCCAGCGACAGCCCCAAAACCTGAAAGATCTAGAGAAGACCTGTATGGAGGAGTGGGCCAAAATCCCTGCTGCAGTGTGTGCAAACCTGGTCAAGAACTACAGGAAACGTCTGACCTCTGTAATTGTAAACAAAGGTTTCGGTACCAAATATTATATTTTTCTATTGTATCAAACTTATTTCATGCAATAAAATGGAAATAAATTATTTAAAAATCTAACAACGTGATTTTCTGGAATTTCTTTGTAGATCCTGTCTCTCACAGGTGAGGTGTACCTACGATGAAAATGACAGAACTCTCCATTCTTTGTAAGCGGGAAAAGTTGAAAAATCGGCAGTGTATCAAATACTTATTTGCCCCACTGTACACATCAAGCTAACTAGCTAAATTTGCTGAACCATCTATAACAAGAGAAAACAGATTTGGTTTGCAAGGATGTTCAAGACATTAAAAGGAGGTTTTCCCCTCACTATTTATCTAATGTTTATATGAGACACACACCGTTGTTGGCGCATTAATCTCTAAGCTACCTTCTGCTCCCTGGTAGTTTTTGTGTAAAAACTCTGTTAGACTAGCATTCATCACTTGCATCATCAGTGTATTAAGTTCTACATGAGGTGTGCTTCACATTGAAAAGCATGGATTACACAGCACTGACACTGATTCAGTGAATACTGACCACACAACAAAGCTCGCCACACTTGTGACGGCCACAGGAGCGTTTCTTGGTGCAACGCTTCTCGCAAGTGAAAACAAGCTCATCTGGAACACAGAGTCAGAAATGAAATACCGGTTGGGGATCTTATAATTGTTTTCATTTTTTCTGAATGTGCTTAAAACTCACCTTCATTTTGGATTGTGGAACATGGAACCTCCTGAAAAACAAAGATGATGTGTTTTAAATCTTTGTTGCCCCAAATAAAACAAAACAGTGACACCAATACAGCAAGCACAGGTTCTGCTAGTGTTTCTGCCCACCTTGTCCTTGGAGCCACATCTGCACCTGATAGTAGAAGTCAGCCAACAGGGCCCACAGCCGCCCTCATGACACAGCTTCTTGCACAGATGGATGATGTCTGAAATAACATAAAATCATGAACTCCTGAGAAACTGTAAAAACAAGTCTGGGATGTACACACTGTTCCTTTTGCTTACCACTGGAGCCGCAGGCCAGAGGTTTGTTGCATGTCTTTCCACAGGAGGGGATAGGATCAGAGCAGCATTGCCGTTCAGAGTATCCCAGTTCCAAGAGTTTGGTCAGTGGTGTCTGACCGCAGGGACACATCTTCATCAGGGTCGGGGAGCGTGGGCATTGCTGGCATGGACCATGGTGGCACACCTGCTGGCAATGGTGGGCTTCACAATCCAACATCCTGACCAAAGAAAGGGGGAAAAACTGTGTCAGACTATGTTTAAGTAAAATACAAACTTTAGTATTAACAGATAACAGCTCATTGATATCATTAGTTCAGCAAGCTCACTTACTTCCCACATATTTTTTGACAGGAGAAATGTCCTGAGCCATCAAATTCTTCTTTATCTGTGCCACACAGGACTTCACGAGTTGTGACTTCACAGAAGCAAACTAAAGACAACAAAAACAGAACAACATTCCGTTGATTCCAAGTCTGAATTTCAGCTATTTATTTTTAAAACAACTGAAAACTGTCAAGACAGCAAGTCGGGATTCATTTTCTCAGCCAAAGCAAGACTCACCCTGACGAACTTTCAGCTGGCAGGGCTGACATGCCCCGCTGTGGCACACCTGTGTGCAGGTGTGCTCAGCACAGTTGAGTAAAGCACCACACACAGTGTCGCACTGGAGCACTGTAGCCTGGCCGCAGCGCATTGGCTGCCTACAAAGAGATGATCAAACAGGATTAAGTATCAGGGAGATATGAGGAACAAAACTTAAAAGATACAAAAACAGAAAAAGACCCAAAGAAAGATGCAGGCAACAATGAAATACCTGGTCTTCCCACAGATGCAGGATTTTGTTACAAAGGCAGGACACTGCGGACAAGGTCCAGGGTGACACAAGCTGAAGAGAAACAAAGTAGTGGTTAAGACTAATACTCATTTCCTGTCAACCCATATTCTGTGTCAATGATATTTAAAGCTATTGTGGTGTTTGTCCTCTTCTAAAGGTTCTAGAACAACATCAAAATACAGAAGCAAGACTGTCAATATTATATATTCTTGTAATTTTTAAAGCTCACATGTTACAGGGGTGGTTGCAGTTCACTCCAGTCCTTTTTTTTCCACACATGTCACCGCAGCTGTGGGGAATCTCGCTACGCTGCCACTCAGGGTTTGTCACTTTACCTACCAATCAAATGAGAAATAAAATGAATGATAACCCTGTTTCAGTGACTTGATATTTGAATCTTAAAAAGCACCAGAACAGCAAAGATTTTAGCACAGCAATGACCTAATCTGACAAATTGTTTGACATTTTTAAGGCGCATTTAACTGCATGAACTCACCACAGAAGCAGGTGTAGGAAGTCGGGTGCTTCAGTGCAACATTCTGGCAAGCTGGACAACGCCATCCTTCCACTGAATCTGGAAAAAACCCATCACATTTATCATAAATGCAATTGTTATATTAACTTAACATGTAATGCAGATGCACATGGTTTTGTCTACACAGCATTACAGTGTATTATGCAATGAGGACTGATTGTTTTGTAGGCCTACAGAAAAGACCACACAGCAGAGTTTAGGTCAGTGCTGCTTAAACTGGCCAGGGGGTAGAGAGTAAACATTCAGACCATCTGCCTGCGAAGCTGGAGATCGAGCCCATTTCTTGATGCAATTCAGGTGGAAGACATGGAAACAACTCTGGCAGCTCCACACTGGGGCCATGAGCCGGATGATATCACAGCACACCATGCACTCGTACTTCTCCTCGGACAGCTGTTCAATCAGACACCCTGTGGAATGAAGAGATCACAGATCTGGAAGACAGCACTCGGACAAATAAACAATTAATTTCTACAAGCTAAAAATGATGTTCTGACAAGCCTGGGCCAAAAAGCTGCAATTTTTTTCAAATCCTGCCCAACTGTTCAATCTTATAGGGAGATTCAGTCTAACCTGTCTGTGTCTCTTTGCTCTCTGGCAGCTTGTTACGGTTCCTCTGGCCTGGCCTGTGGTGTGGGGGGTGTGTTCGTCTCCCTCCACTCTCTGAGTCCACCTCTTCTTGAGCTTGTGTTTTGGGTGGTTTGATTGGCCCTCGCCGTCGATTTGTCTCAGGGTGTTTACTCTGATGATCATCATGTTGAGCGTCGGGACCTGTTCTGCTCCTCTGAGTTCTTTCCCTGATTTCTGAAGGGTGGTTTTCTCCTTTGGTCTCATTTGACCCCCCATGCTGTACTGAAGTGCTGTAATCCTTTGAGTGAGTGCCTCTCTTCATTTGCTCCCCTCTCCTCTGCTCCTGGCTATACTTCCTGGGCTTTTTCACCTGTGCATCCTGGTCTTCATTAGTTTGTTCCAAATTTCTGTTCACATCTTTGCTCCTCCAGTTTGGACCATGAGGTCCATACATGGACTGTACACTTGACTGGTATCTGTTACTGCCAGTGTATGGGCTAAACTCACCTCCAGGTCTATGCCAACAGGGACTGGGGCCACCAAGACGCCCATTAAATCCTCTATTCCCTGCTCTCCACCCTCTACCTCTACCTCGCCCTCTGGCTCCATCCTCTGTTTGGTTGGGAAAATACTGATGCTCTACATAATTTGAATTATTGTGGCTAAATGGTGGTTTAAAGCCCTGATGAAAGTGTATATGCTGTTGAGGAGGATCAAAACTATTACTGCCCGGGTTTCTGTCATTGTTGCATCTAGATTGGCCTCTACTGGGTTTGTTCTGATGTGGCTTTTGATGTGCTGCTTCACCTGGACTGAAGTCAGGTGGTTCTGCAATCAGGAAAAGTGAGCGTTAAAGGCTGCATAGCCAATTATTACAACCAAAGACAGTGGTAATGTTTATTAGAAGGAGCTGCAAATACAGCTACTCTCATTTCAGACATTATTATCAAGCCTAAAAATTAGCTAAGTTATTAAAGAACATTGCTCAAGATTCATCTCCTTTAAACAACCCACAGTATTAGTACACATTTTTAATAAGGTCCTGTTAAGGTTTTTTTTTTTTTTAAACAACTGCAACCAAGAAATGTAATGGACAGGGCATTTTACCATCAAAAAATAAACTTGTCACTTCTCTCGTTTTGAGAAACTCTCAAGCGGTGACACCATTGCAAAACGTATCTTTGGAACTTCATTATTTCAATATTAGGTGATATATACCTTTCCAATTTATCAGTTAGAATGTAACACTTTTAATCACTAGCAAATCAGATCTAAAATTTGGGCTTTAACCTATATTCAATTCAAAACTTTATTACAGACTCAAGGTCCGGATAAAAAAATGACAAGACATATAAGACATACATATACCATACAAATACATGACAAAAAAGACAACATAAAACATGATTTAAAAGAAGGAAAAAGCAGGACAACTGTATCAATGTATCCAAAACTTAGAATGGTAGTATGTGGTAACTCCACAAAATTGTCTTGTCCAGAGATCTCATCCACAGCAAACATCTGTTAGTTTGCTATTCCTCTGAAAACTAGTCATATTCAGGTAATTATGTAGCCCGCAGTTACTACAGTATTTATTATGAAGCTAGTTAGCTACTTAGCTTCAAGATAATTTAAAGAAAGTAAACATCAATACAATATTTCAGATGTTAAAAGCATTAGACACATAAGTGGTGCCACTACGGGCTGACGGGCTAATTTCTTATTTACCCCAGGCCAGATGTATTGCTGGTTTCAAAGTGTTACATCATAGATATGCAGTAATGTCACATGCTGTCACTTCAGCTGCGAACAGCCGGATCACATTGGGATGCTAGGCTAACGTTAGCATTCCCTTAGTAATCTAAACTGCTTTTGAAAACTAGAAATTAACTGTTTAGCTCGCTAATGCTAAATAAAAGTTCATGTTAACGTGAGCTAACGACAGGAGATGCCACAAACTAGCTAAGTTACCACACAAAGACGTTACCAGATACTTTTTAACAATAAAAATGATTTTAGCCATATCAGCCAGGCCACTCTCACTGCTTGTTAGATAAATTATTCCGCTGTTAGCGTTACCTGAAAAACCCTCAGCCATCTAGTTTCAAGCCTGGTCGCTGCTTCTCCCACGCCACAAGTTTGAAGACGAACAGACTGTTTTGAAATGATGACAAGCGTAGCCAGGAACTCAGCGACAATATCTACTTTTTCGCCTGTGTTCTGGTTACTAGAAACGAGACAAACTCCTTTAAAAGCAGAAATAAACCTACTTCTACACACCTTACAAAACTAGCTAGCTAGCAAAGACTAGCGTAGCCAAACTAGTGAGGAAAAAAGCAGAAACTTCCTGTTGTGATTTTCAAAATACAACGCAAATATATTTACTTAACGTGATGATAGATAGATAGATAAACCCCAAGGGGAAATTCTGGCGCTGCAGTAGTTCAGCAAGGACGTTTAAAAAACATTTAAATGACAAACAGGTTTAAATGAAGGACCATAAAACAGGCTTGTACTCGACTACAAATACATTCAGAATGATCACAAAGAAGCTTAACAACCCCACATACACAAAAATACCACAGATATACAAAATGAGCAAAAAAGATGCAGAGTTGACAAAAAAAGAGATGTAAGTTCAAATCAACTACAAATAGATGCCAAAGAACCAAAAATAGTTACAAATACACTACAAAGACACGTAATGACTGCAAATAGAGAAAACATGGATGACTGTCTTATCTTGGGTCTCTTGTCTGGGGCTCTTGATCCATTGTAGGAGGAGGGGGAGGCCTTTTACCAGTCAGTTTTCAGAGGCCCATCATCTCAAAACTTGTACATTATAGTAGCAATATAATTAGTAGATGTCCTCTGAGAACCCTATCAATGATTACTGCAACACACATGCACACTGAAAATAACCACAAGATGGCGCTTCCTGTTTGGGTTTGTACAGTATTATGCTGACAAAACAATACAATACTGAAACTACTTTACCTTCTAAACATATCACATGGCATTTAATAGACAAGCAAACAAAAAAGAAACATCTGAAAAAGTAGCATTTAGTTTTTTCTTCTTTCCTATCCCATCAATCACCTCATGATCCCTCAGATTCATCAGCTATCTAACAGTATATTAATAAAGGTTCCACCTCGACTGTCCACTGTCTACCTATAGGATTCGTCACCCCCTCCATGTGACACATTTTATCAGTCAAATGAATCAGTCAAAAATTACCCACATAATCAACTAATACTTTAAACCAAATCAAACCCATAGACTGTGAACACACTGATGGGTTTTCAAGTGACCCACAGCAGTAAAAGCATTCCCACACTGGACACAGTTGTGTGGTTTCTCTCCAGTGTGATTGTTGTCTTTTTAGGGAAAGTGAAGCAGTAAAACCTTTTCCACATTAGTCAAGACTTTATGGAATCACCACTGTGAACTCCCTGATGAATCTTTAAATGTTGTTAAAGTCTTCTCACATTGCTAAAAGCTGTGATGCTCGAGTCCCATTCTTCTCTGTTTCTATAGCAACAGAGTAATGAATTAGTGGCATTATTTTGAAAATGACAAACGCTATTAGCAGAACTATGCACTTTATGTAGATGAGGACAAAGAACCAGTAGCATTACTGGGTTTGCTTGCTGCATGCCCACAAGTCGGTCGATCTTCGAGGGTTGGCAGCCTTGTTAGATGTAATGAGTGTTTTGGAGTAACTTCGGTAGGTATCATTAAGCTCACTATTGTTTAACGGGGTTTAATGAGCGCATTTGAGTTGAATAGGGTAGGTACGGCGCTCAGAGCATGCGCACTCCGGGCACGCTGTAGGTGTATATATTGACCCGGGCGCAGTATGATAGTTCCTCGTGACCATATCGTTACCACGTGGTATTTTGCTCTCAAGAGTTTGAAATAGAGAAAAGTAAGTGTTACGGTCATTTTATTGTTTACCTTTTACTTTGGATCCCCTAAATCGATCACGTTTGTGCATTTTGTAACTAATAATCACTGCCCCGACAAAATGCGCTGTTGTAAGGATTTACTATTTACCAGCAGTTTAGTAACTTAAAGAGAGAACACGCCATGAGAAAGAAGCAAAACGACGTTTACGCAGCAGCAAGAACACCATATGTGACCGAGGCCTTTATGCTGTTTTAATTTTACTTTAATTATGTTCTGGTGAGAATACTTTTGTACTCTTACTCCACAGAAATGCATGTTGTTTTTGGTGTGGAATGCTAAATGATTTGGAAAAGAAAATATAAATATGCAGTCATAATTTTATTGATTCTTACTCTTAAAATAGCAACAATGGAGTTATTGTGGCCTATAGAGAAGTTTACAAGATTTTAAATACTGATAAGAAAACATAGAACAACAAATAAGTTACATTTAATTTAAGAAACCTGAATAAAACACCCCATATAATGCCTGTTCCTGTGCTTATCACAATTATCACCCAGTTGATTCACTAATCTGGTATTTATCTGTTTCAGTCTACAATGTCTAATGAGGAAAAGCCTTGCGTTGAGCAGGAGAAGGGTTCACAAATGGAGGTGGTGGAAGACGGCGTCAGCTCCAGGGAGGAGCTCCTCATAAGTCATAATACACTGAGGCAGTATATTAATGAGCAACACAACGCTCTCAAAGCAGCTGTGGCCTTAACTCACAAGCAGATCATGGAGGACATAGAAGCCCAGATGGAGGCGACCAACCAGGCTTTGCTGAAGAGCATTGAGAAGAATCTGGACCAGTTTTGTGGAAATATCAACTCTGGGTTACAGGCTGTGGAAAGGAAAGTGGACATAGTGGCAAAGACTATTGAGAAGAAGATGAATGATGAGCAGGAACATCTTTTATCCAGGATCGCAGATATGACTGCACGAATTGAAGCTTCGGCACCTCAACTTCCAGTCCATATGAAACCAGCTGCAGCTCCCAGGTTGCCTGCACAACTCCCACCCTAGCTGCCTTGGATGCCAAATTTGACACTGAATCCTCCATATCCAGGCCTGTCATGGGGCTGATCCCTGCCCCCTCCAAATCTGCTGTTTTGTTCCATCAAGTTGTCAGAATTTAGGTGTTGCTGTTCTGATTGTGTACATAAAAAAGTATCATTGTATCACATTTATACAATGTATGGCTAAGGTTTGTTATAATGTTTGTACAATACTGCACTGAGTTTGTCATGCTAACCAAGCTTAACCTAGCAGTTAATCAGTTCAGGTACTGACATCATTTACATGTTAATGAAATAACCACACACTGTAACACAGTTGTACAAGTTTTTTTGTTGTTGTTTGTTTGTTTTACATTTCAGTTACTAGTAGTTTGTGTGTGCTCCATTGTAGTTCACCCTCAGATTGCAGGTCCACAGTGTGAAACAGGAAGTGTTTTAAAAAAATTTTTTAGGCATCTAGCCGCAGTTTTGCATTTGTTAAATACTGATTCTTGTTTGTGCCTGTGTGTGGTGTAGGTGAAGATATACTGGGGTATACTTTATAATGAGAGAAGATTCTTCCTGCCTTCATGTGTGTTTCCTCTGCTGTCTGGCCAGTACTTGTATTTCTCAGCAGTCATGATTGCCCATGAAAGCACAGAGCTCAGAGTGTGCAGTTACATGATCTGTGTTCCATCAGTATGAGGAGGACTTTATCTTTAATTTTTATTTCAATATGTTGAGTCAGTTTTTGTCCAAAGGGATCTATCCACATTGAGTGGCTGTGAAAAGCTCTGTCACCACTTGCTGGGGTTTATTTGCTGCTACACCCTCTGAACTCAGATCTTGGAGTCACTTCTTTGTGATAGCCTAAAATTTGATACAGACATAAACATGCTGAGGGAGATATGATGTAAGCTAGCCCACACTAGGATTTATTTACTGCCTTTTAAAAACAAATAAACATTTATTTTGTTTAATCTTTCACCAACTAATCAGTGATTGACCTAGAATGAAGTTATGACACTTCAGTGTGTTTGCTTTACAATGGACATGAATCTGTTCCTTATAGTTTTGGCATTTTAATCAGAGCTGGTAGAAGTACACAAACTCAAGTAAAAGTCATAGTATTTCCAAAAACAGTACTCCACTAGAAGTAGAAGTACCACTTAAATTTCTTTATTGAAGTACTAAGTGCATGCTTTAAAATGAGCTTCAAGTACAAGTACCCCAATTAGAAAAGTATTTTAAATATTATTGAATTTGATGGTGTTGATAACATGTGTACAAGTCTAGTCCACATTTGTTCAACAAGCTTTCAAAGGTGAAAAATATCACAAAGAAAAGTTTCTAGTAATTAAAGAAAAACACAATCCAACCAAGGTCTGTGTTACCATATAATGACTTGGTGTGGAACAAGAACTGCACAGCTGCTAAGGGCGGAGATGAAATGTAATCACTTTATGTACTGCCAGGAGGTTAATCTATAATACATCATTTATTGTTTGGTTATATTTTGGACTATAAATTTTAATCCACAAGTAAGTAAAACTGTCAAATAAATGTAGTGAATTACAAGTACACTATTTCCATGTAAACTGTAATGGAGTAAAAGCAAAAATAACAAAATGAAAATACTCCACCAAAGTAGGGCCTTCAGAATTGTACTTGAGTAAATGTACTTAGTTACTTGCCACCTCCGATTATCATCAAAGACAAGTATTGGGTTATCAAATGTGGCGAGGACATCCATAAGTGAAAGTCAGACAGGCCCGGTCTACTGAAAATACCTACAGCTCAGATGATGTGTGAAAGTCGGAGACCGGCAGAAGCCTGGTATTTCCGCAAAATGTCGCTTAAACGAAAGGAAATGAAACATAACTGTTGTTTTTCTTCTGTAAATAATTTTCCTCCTTAAGCCTATTGTCGCTGATTCCAGATGACGCATGCGCCGTATGGCGAGGTAGATGGGAGGGAGAGAGAGAGAGAGAGAGAGAGAGAGAAAGAATTGCGTTAAACTACCACTAATAACTGTGTAATACCGGAGAACCGGTGATTGTTTTCAAAATAAGTTAGTAAAAGTCTACTTGACAAGAGCCTTATTTTTGTTGTACAACTAGTTTCTTCGCTGCTGTTTGTGTCCATTGTGAAGTCAGTCTGACATATCACTAGAAACTAAATGCTAACGTTTTTTTAAACTTCTAATAAATTGTTATAAATGATAAATTGTTATTATATTAACCTACAATGAATTTACAAAACGTCCATGCATATCCATAAGCGGAACCTATCATCTTCCAGTATCAGCATACCCAGTCAGCATAAAACAGTCTCTTATCTTTGGTGTGACTGACATTGAAGTGTATTAACCAAGTACATTTACTCAAGCGTGTATGTAACCATAACATTGAGGTACAATTCATTTTTTACTTTATATGAGAAATAATATATTAATCTCTAACTTTGTGGTTAATTTGTAAAAATGTCATTTAGCCATATCATCCTGGGCAACCCTGAAAATGTAGAAAAAGGTACATGCAACTCATGGTAGAAATTAAATTTTAGGGTACAGTTATATAATCAATAAATATGTAGAGACACAGGGCCAAGAGCCCCCTGACCGCCCGGTAAGCCATCCATGCATATTTTTATTTATTTAACCCCAGTTGAAACATAAATTATTAAAACGTTTATTTGAATATTTGCAAAAATAAAATCTTGGCTTTTATTTTGAAAACCTTGAAGGGAAGTAATGTCTTTCTTTCCAGCTAGCTTGAGCTCTGAGCGGCAGAAGGTAGAGTCGGGTATGTCTGCGGCAACCGTTAGCGTCAAAAACGTGAACTTCGGGTGAAAAAGAGAGGACCAAACCGCGCTGCAGATCGAGACGACCTCGGTAGACCACGGATTATGATACATTTTCAGCAAAGGCTGGTAACTGCGGGCAGTTTTAATGCCAGGCGCCTTGCTGAACATCTGTAGAGTTTAATGAGGGCATCTGCTATTCGTCACGATGGTTTTTCCTCCGCTGTTCAGTTAGACTCATAGTGATACTGTTTATAAATACGTGGCTTTCAGACATCCTCTCAAAGAAAAGACACACCAAGAAGACACAGCCTGTAGAAATTTAGGTAATTCCCTCCTCCCGTGTCCCCTGGGGAGCAGTGAAGTCATTTGAGAAGTCACGGGAGAAGAAGACGCGTCTTAATCATCTCGATAGTTTTGCGAGGAAAATCGGCTTTCCCTCCACCAGGCTCCCCCTGCTTTCTTCCTATTTTTTAAGTCTTACATGGTTTTGTCTTTCTGAGAATTCATCGCCAACCCTCTTGTGGGCGTTTTCCCCGTGAAAGGATGCCGGATCAAATATCGGTGTCCGAGTTTCTGTCGGAGACAACAGAGGATTACAATTCCCCGACGACATCCAGCTTCACCACCCGACTTCAGAGCTGCAGGAACACGGTGAATGTGCTGGAGGAGGTAAGGCCACGGTGTCCGTCTGCCTGCAGTGGAAGGATGGAAAGCTGGATGGATGATTGAAATGCCTCAATACAATCAATCAGAATAGATTATAATATAAAAGACACATACTAATAAACACGCACATAGTTTTAAGGTGGTAATGTGTTTATAAACAGCCTAGGCTATATGTAATTACCCCTAAATTTATGATCGACAGCATTTCCAAAATCCTATCAGAGATTCGTTCACGATTATGTTGTAGATCCCTCCTCCAGAAAAGAAATTTGAGGCACCTGTTGAGTTCCAGTTTGTGTGTAAATGCAGTTTTCACACCTAGGTAAATATCCTGATGCAAAAATTGACACGTCCCACACATAGAGACTGTTTTGAAGAGCTAGTGTGTGGAGGTGAACTCTAATCTTGTGTGTTGGAATATGCTGCTCCTTCTTGCCAGATACTATATGTAGAGTAATAATAGAGGGGGTGGATGGCTTTGGTAGAAGAGTGCAGGGAATAGGAGGATGTGCACTCAGGCCTGCAGTTCTGCGTTCACTATTACATAACTCACAGTTTCAGAGCATGCTGCCAGGCTGTAGCAGTGGATGTGTCACAGAGAGAGATAAACCTCTTCTAGTTGTTGGCAGTCAGATCTGGGTTTAACTGTTTCAGGATTATAGAGATTCCCTTCTCTCACACAGGCCAGAGTGCATTTAAAATTTTAGATTTCTTCATGACAAAGTGAAATACAGCACAGAAACCCACCCAGACTCACACTCGGTGATGCTGTGTCACCTTTGATCAGGTGGGAGGAGTGTAATCAGGTGAGGCAGGTGGGTTACAATGTGTTTTGTGTGTGTTTCCCACCTCCCACCCCCACCATCACCCTCTGCTGACATCCTTTCATGAAAGCCCACACCTCTACTGCTGTCCATTAATGCCAGAACATGACCTCATTTCCCACTTTAATACACATTAGCTGCAGACATGAATGACACCAGGCTCACAGTGTCATGTAAATCAGAGAAACACTGTTTACCCAGCTATTCATTTATGACAGTTTAAAGTGACAAATTTATGTTTATTTGTAGGTTAAAAAAAAACTGTACAGATCATCTGAGATGTTTTTTTTAAAGGGAAAAACACAGGCCTCCTCCTCCATTCCATGCACTACCAGCTACTACAGCTCAGTCGGTCTCATCCATCACTTCTAGCTTCAGTCATTTACGAGTTTATTATATCATAGCAACATAAAACCCACCAGAACAGAGCCAGGGCCATGTTTACTCCCAACTTAGAGCACACTATGTGGCTCTGAAGGCTTGCATCATGAATCACCTCTCTGGCTCAGCGCCTCTGAACCGAGAGCTTGCAGCAGCACAAACGAAAACCATCTGTAAGAAAGGTCCACCATGTGCGCTGGGCTTTGGTAGCTCCTCTGGAATTTCTGCAGAGATCACATGGCAAGGAAGATCATTACGCTCAAGAGCAAGCAACTTGCTGGTCAGTTTTTTGACAAAGTCAAGATGCCCCTGAAACATTTCGGTGTCGGAAACTGGAATAAGCATCAGACAGCCAGCCTAAAGCCATCAACGCTATTAGACCGGTGTGTGTTATACAATTAGTTGCCTGGTTTGTGGGAGCTCACTTGCATCATACCCTCAACAGAGCTGCTGCATATAAGTAAAATAGCCTTCAGCGTCACTTTGCCTAAAGAGGAGTCTGTTTAAAATGTCCTGGATTTGTGCTGAGCTCTCACTTCCTGTCATGAAACTCCAAGTGTTCCCCCTTTTTACTTCCTGTCATTTCCTTGGTAGGTTGACAAGGTAAATTATGCAAAGGTATGGGCTGAATATTTAATGCTGTAACCTGAGGGGGAGAGTTGTCATTCTCTGTGTGTCTCCAAAAAAAAAACAGCTGCCACAGCATTGTATTGACTTAATTCAGTACCACAAATCAATTATTCATCAGTGACATAAAAGTATTTCTCACTGTGTGGCCTCTGCAGACCATTATCTCAAAGATGTTTACTGTTTATGCTGGTATCAGTGCATACATTTGGAAAACAATGAACAGCAAGATGGAGAGATAAAGTGTTAAAAATAACCTCTCTGACTTGCTATATTGACTGTTTGCAAAACAGGAGATGGTGTCATTGTGTGTCTTTTTTTGCATGGATGGCAGACTGGGAGTCAGTTGATGTGTCTGGGTTTTGTTTTGGTAATATTTTTGGCACATGCCAGTCACTGTGTTTTTTTTTCCACTGTTTTCCAGAAAGCAATGTGTGGACATTGGATTTTCTGTTGGGTTAACGTAGAGGGAATGCAGCTGGTCATCGTTGTTTGTTTGTTTATCAAGATGCAAGAGACTGTAACTGCAGCTAAAAAGTAGTTTCAGTGCTGATTGGTGTAATAAAAAATGTAAATTATTAAGGGAAAACAAGGTTTAGAATTGGTTACTAATATCTTTGTACCTAAGCTAGAGTGTGGATACCTGAACCGAGCCCGACTTGTTGGTACCCGAGGGTTCAGGCCGGGTTCAGACAGAAATCTAGAACTTATGTTGGGGTTCGGGTCGGGTTCGGACACGCAGGTCAAACTTTAGGCTGGATGGCTGGAGTACCCAAATGTCTGCTTTGTTTAATGAAAAGGGGCAAAAACACTACAAACTCAGCTGTGTGGGGCTTGGGTCGGGTTTGGACATTATAATACTGTAACCTTGTCGGGTCAAGGTCGGGTTTGGATGCTACACTCTCAGGCACGGGTTAAACTCAGACAGAAATACGCGACCCAATTCACGCTCTAACTTAACCAAAAATATTTAGTGTTTTGGCTGAAAGGTATTGCCACAGAGTTATGATTGTTAGTTTATGCTCCTTGCACTGAGGTGTTTGACACGTGACTTCACTAAAGACTCTTCTGCTGTCTTGGATTTTCTTTGATATAAATAAATTTTAGCAGGAGGCCCTTGTAATTCTCCCAGGGGGCATGTATTGTCCCTCCACCCCTGACCCCACCTCTCAGATGGTACTTTGCGTCATTGGGTTTGCTTTGTAAACCGCACAGAGCCATAGCAGCGATACAAGGGAAACCCTTAGTGTGCCGGCATTCTTTTGAGCGTGCCTCACACCACATCACATGGGCTGGGCCAGAAAAAATGTTGACAGTCATTCTGCTCAGGCCTGGCTGGGTTTCACCTAATAGACAGAGATCTTTTATACTTGTTACATTTATATAACAGTCTTTTTAGTGTCTGCATTTTTTGTTTGACACACTCTGGTGAGTTTGATGCTGCCCTGTAACAACTAAAAGTAGCATTTTATTTCAGATCACTGGGGATTGATATTGTAATGAAACTCACTGCCTGAAGTCGTCATTTTTCAGTACAGTTTCTTAGTCCTTTTGCTGCCATTCTGTCAGATACACTTGTGTTTATTATTGTAATTTTGGTGTGACTTTATTCTATCCCTCATTTTGGAAAAAATGAGGGATAGTTATGGTACCTTGTGGAGATTTTGACAGTTTGCGATTAGGGATAGTTAATATATATATATATGAAAAAATACAGTCCATTTATGGTTCTGAAAACAAAAACTTCAACAGAAACATTGACAATCTAAGCTTATTTTGGCCAAACAGGCCAAAATAAACTTATTTATTGGTCAGTTATGGTGTAATTCACTTGGTCAGACAACAATGACTGCTAGACAATGAATTCTAGTGATTCATTGCTTTTTCTAGTTATTGATTTAGTTTATAAAATAGTAGAAAATATGGAAAAAATGCAAATTATATTTTCTCATACCTCAGTCTTAAAGGCAAAAATATGGTGTTAGCTTACAAGACAAAAACATTTTCACATCTCCTGTAACCAGGAGATATTTGTCATTTGGTTTGAAATATTAATTAGCAAATTGATCTGCAAACAAAAGAGTTGCAGATGAATTTTCTGTAATTGTCTAAATGAGTAATTGACTAATCCTTAAATCACTAAAATACAAAAGTCACATATTGTATAATGGGCTTTTGTGTTTTTATGTAACTCTCAATAGATTAATCAGTTTCTGCACCTAAGGCCAGTCATCACTCTCTGACTGTTATTAAAGTTAGCAATCAGCAGAGGGCACAGGATGTTAATTACTGCCAGAATTTGGGTTTATTATCTAAAACAATAGTCTTCTGGAGAGAAATAAGGTCAGGTTTCCCGACTTCAAGTGGAAAAAGCTGCTGGGAATTTAAGCTCAGTGTAAAACCTTTTTGTCTTCATATAGCAAAAGGACATGAATGGTTCTGCACAAAAACATATGTTTGTTTACAATAAAGTATCATTATGGTAATAATAATAATTTTATTTATAGAGCACATTTAAAACAGCAAAACATTGACCAAAGTGCTGTACAAAGAAAAGGTAAACACAACAAAAGAAAAAGCAAATAAATCAGTAACACAACATAAAATTAAATTTAATTATCATAAAACAAACCTCAGCAAGACACAAAATAAGTTATCACAATAAAAACTGCAAATGGTACCTTTTAACAAATCTGTTGTATGTTTGTGTTGAGCCACAGAAGACGTTTTATGTGGGTGTGTGGAAAGTGAACCACAAACTATTTGTTAAAGTAGCTTCAGGCTGTTTGAAAAGCAGCAGAGCCCTTTATCAGATGTCGTCATGTGAGGGTCCACAACGTCGGCTAACATCCAGCCCATCAACTGGGAAACAGAAAAATCTCACTCCCTTCTCATGTGTTTGGTCATTTAGTATTCGAGAACATTGCTTTCACTGACCGCTCTTAAATCAGAAACCTGTGTTTCAGCTGTTGGGATTAACACCAACACATTTAGGCTATCTGCACCATAAACCAGTACCAAGCAGAGAAAAGCTAAAAATATTATATTTTGCTGTCCTGTTAGTTAAAATTTTCATTATTATTGAACTATGTAAATAGAGAAACTGGTTCATTATTTTGCCTGGCAAAAAATAATTCTTAAATTTGTTCCTGTGTCCTTGCTTGATTGTTATTTTGAACTTTGGAGCTTTTTGTATTCCTCTTCCAGGAATGAGGCAAAACCAATGAATAATTCAAAAGGGAGAGACAAAGTTTTATTCATGACTTTGCATACAAAACTGGGTTCTGGCTATTTAAGGCTCCATTATGTGGCAGCCACAAATGAGAAACTAATTATTAAAGAAGTTATTGCTTTCTATTCATCATTTGTTCCTTTTGTTACCAAACCAAGTGAATCATAGGTTATGAGAGAATGAGAGTGATTTTTGTCCCTGGGCACCGTCGCTCAAATCACTTCTTGTTTCAGTTAAACTGTGCTGTAACAAAAAACACCCAGTTTATTTGGTCATTCCCAGACTGACGCTTGACAGTTTCAGTGCTAAAGCAGATATGGCATTTCCTGGAGCTAAATCACAGTTTGGGTCACTAAAGAGAAGAGCACACTTACAAGGATTGTGTATTAAACTGAGGTTAAATTAGTTGATGATTTGTAAAAGTATACATGATGATACAGTGATACAGATGCAGTCACATGATGCGTAAGCAGGTGGATTGAGCGGGTCTGAGCCGACCTCAGTTAGTGGAGGGAGACAGACGTGAGAACCAGACTGGACCGTGCCATGTGATCACCATGACACAGCCACATATGCACAGTTAGCTATTAGCTATTAGCCTGACAAGCTCTCTGTGGTTAACACATACCTGCGTTGGATGACAGACTGAGGGAAAAGCTGAAATGATCACTTCTCTGCAAGTTTATTCGTGTTTAGTGGGTGTTTTGGTAAATCCCAGTACCAGTGAAGTAGTAATTAGTGCGTTTTTGTATGCTTTAGAGCTATTCTACCTAATTCTTTTCAGCTGCTAGAGTCTAAAACAGGCTCCAATGGAATAAAAATACAGGTTCCCCCAAATTTTATAGTGTATGCAAAATGAAGAATTACAACACATTATCACAAAACAACTCCATGAATGTATTAATGATAGATTCAATAAAAGACAATCCAAAGTACATAGGGGGAAATGTTCCTTTGAATCTCACCCTATAAATACTAACCAGCCTCTGAGCCATTTAGTAATTTGTTCTCTGTCTCCCACAGCAGGAGATGAGACCTTGTTGTGTTGCTTGTTTGCTGCATGAGGCTAAAATCTGTGGGACCCAGCTGTTGGAATACTGTCCTGCCACAGCTGCATTGCGTATATCATCAAAAGCTATTATCCAGCAACGGATTAGCCCTGGACCAGACTCAGCACTCTGACCCCCCTTCTTTTCTCCAGATAAAGGCAAGGAAGAGTGGGTCAGTGTTTACATCTGTCTGCTGTCTTCCTCACACGGATGCATGGTGTTAAAGTCTTCTCCATCAACAGACATTTTAATCCCTGATGGAGCACAGCATATGACTGATGAAGCCAAGACACATTTGCATCGCACTTTTGGAAGCCTAGAATTTCCAGAGAAATAAGACATAAATGGCATCTTTCAAATGTTGACTTGGGCCATGACTATGAGTATCTTACAGAATATTGTTACAATTTTTTAGGACGTTAAACATTCCAAGAAAACAACGTAGTCTTTGACAGTATCATCTAACCTTGGCACGTGTTGAACATCTCTAGTTAGCCACAGATTGCGCTCTGCTCATCTTCTGTGGCTGTTTTGTTTTTCTTCTGGGATTATATCAGCACAATAGTAACACTGTTGTCCTCAAGGACAACCCTGCAGAAGCAGGAGACAGTGTTGTCCTGTGGTGCTGGCTGCCTTGATGTGTCTTGAGGAGTAAACAGTGCATCTCTGTCTGTCAGCTTCGGTGATGGCCCTGGACAGTATCTGTGTGTGCCACAGATAAAGTGGCTTTTCACGGAGAATCTGAATACTTCCTTTTCCAGAACAGCCAAAAGTCTCAATTCATTCAAACCTGCAGGGAAGGCTCAGTTGTTGACATCTTTTCCTGATGCCTTTTATGCCAGTAAAAAAAAAAGTGAAATCCAAGAAACACATTAACACATTTCTACAGGTGGTTAAAGTTTTTGTTGGATGTGACAGTAAAGACTTGTTTCTGTTCCTCTTTATGCTCAGTTGGTCAAATGTCTGAGCATCCAATTGGCCTGTGGGAGTGGATACACTTGTGGTTTTGTAATAGCTGTTCTCTCACCCAGTGGAGTCCTATAAAGTGTGAAATTCGAGAGATGTCTGCAGAAAAACTCCCAGGAATGCTGTGAAGCACTCTGCTGAGTCCTTGCCTGCGCCTTCGAGGACCCATGGCTGAGCAGTATGCAGCAACGTTGCTCAGAGGCTAGAAAAATAATGTTACTTCTGATTGTGCATGGTTATCAGGAGAGCATGTTCTTTGGCAGTGGCCCCTAAGGATTTACAATGTGAGGAGCTGGATTGTAGGAAGCAGAGTTAACAGGAGTATCAGCTGATCAATGATAAGCAAAGGACTGGTGATATAAGCTAGTGTTTCTTTGATCAACCTACACAGACCAAGCTTTAGTCTTTTGCCACCTCAGCCAAGTGTAGTATTTCTCCTTTACTGTGTTTAAAAGTCAAGTCAAGTTTTTTTGTAAGTACATTTACAACAGCGGAAGCTGACCAAAGTTCTGTACATCAGTCAGTAAAAAATGACAAATGCAAAACAAATAAATATAAGAACCAAGTATCTATGAACTATCTATGAAAAAGATAAATACAAAACAAAAACACATTTAATGGCATTTCATCTTATAAAAATGACTTTAATAGTTAATCCAGTATTAAATTAGGCAGATTAATTTCAAAGGATCATCTTCAGCAGATGGGGCTGCCCAATTGTCTGGAAATGTCAAATTATAGATAATGTGCCAGTGTAAACTAGAAGCTGTTAAAGATCTTAAAAATGGAAATATTCCATGAGAACTTATCTGCTGCAAAAGATCCAAACACAATCCAAGGGTGTTATAAACTCCCTTAATGGATGGCAGGGTTAAGAAACTTGTGTCAAATCATCACTCAATGTATGCCAACAGCCATTTAAATAACCAGCTCAAAGTGTTGGATGTGTCTGGAGATAATTATGTGATTATGTAAAAAACAAAAACAGAGCTAATACTGTTTCCAGTGGTTGTTTAAGCTGCAGGAGAGTGTTGGGGCAAAAGTAGGGTGCATGCTGCAGGATGCTGAGGTAGCTTGATTTGTGCTGTGCCCACAGAATATGCCCAGAGTGAGGATAAGGAAAACCAATAAAGCTTTGAAAGGTCTTTCCTTAGCGCAGCTGAGGAGGTTAAAGGTGGGTGTTTAGTGAGGGCAGTAGCAGCAACAACACAGGCCTATACAGTCAGTATGAAAAGTATTCGGACCCTTTCAAGCTTTACACATTTTGTTATGTTTCAGACTCTAAATAGTCACTTCATTTTCCCTCATCAATCTGCACACAGTACTCCGCAACGATAAAGTGAAAACAGGTTTTTCACGTCTTTTAAAAATGTATTAAAAATAAAAGACTGAAATATCCCATTCACATTAGTTTTCAGATCCTTTGTTATGACACTTACAGCTGAGCTCCAGTGCATCCTGCTCCTATCAATGGTCATTGAGATGCCTCTACAGCTTGATTAGAGTCTTGTGCCAAATTTATTACTCTGGATTTAATTAGGAAAGGCACACTCCTGTCTATATAAGGTCTCATTGTTGATGGTGTGTGTCAGAGTGAAAACAAAGACATGAGCTTGAGAGAAATGTCCACAGACCTGTGAGACAGGACTGTCAAGACACGGATCTGGGGAAGGATACAAGACAATTTCTGCGGCATTGAAAGTGTCCGAGACCACAGTAGCCTTACAGATATCTGGGTAACAGAATTATTTGTTCCAGTTGTGAGGATGTTTTGCACCCAGATCGTCATAGGCTCTCCTAACAATGTGGAACAATGTGTTCCAGTACAGGAAAACTATCATTTTTGTCAGTTTCTTTTTAGTTAAGTATAGATGGTGACAGGAAATGATGTCTCTCTTGTTTTTTTTTATGAAAGTCTAGCTGCATTCACACAAAGCTAAAATGACGGTGTTGTTTCCTGTTACCATCTTTATTTATACAAGAACAGACATAGCCAAGAAACTGAGTAAAATAACATTTTTTTTCTTGACTGGACCAGATTATTTTTGGTTCCTTACTGTTAGAAGAGTCAATGAGGTTTCAGGAAAAACTTTCATAACTTGGTTGAGTGTTGTCAAATGACAGTACAGGGTTAATAGTCGGCATACATCAGTCCCGCAGGTTAGTGGAATAACTATTTGTGTGACTAGGGGTGTGAGCTGGAGCTAGATTTGGATTGTTGATTGGACAAAACAAGCAAGATGAAGAAGGCGTCATTTCATAGACCAGTCATGTAATATCTTAATTTGATAAAATAATCTGTAGAATAATCAAACAGTGAAAATGATTCTTTGTTGCAGCCCTGTTTGTCATTATTTGACAATTCATAGACTAAACTGTTAAACAGAACAGTAGTTGACGGAACCATATTATTAGCCCTAAGGAGAAAGTAGTTTTTGGTCAAATCTGAGATTTGGATTTGCCAGGAAACAGGCAACCTCTCTGCTCCTCTGCTGTTTGTTTTCTCACTGGTGTCATTTTATAATCATCAGCTGTGAGATCTTCACACCATTCTCCCGTTGATAGCAGCACCTCAGAATAATCTACCAGCTGCTTCACATGAATAATGGCTTCCTGACTGGTAAACATGAAACAGATAAAGGTTTGCTGCTTGTTGGATGTTAGCTGAGTAACGTGTAATGCAGCAGTGTGTGGGTGTGATTGTGAAAACATGCGCATTGCTTGTGGTGGGCTGAGTGAGGGCAAGAACTGCAGAGAGAAGACACCAAATATTGTGTGAATGTAACACTGCTGCATGCACTGCTTGACTTTTCACCAGCTGCGTACAAAACACAAAGTATGGAGTTAAGTCGGGATTGAGCTGCTATTGATCATGACAGCTGGGAAGTCCCTATGAAATATTATGTTCATTTTTGCGTGTGAGGAGGTCAAAGACTTGGTCAGAGCACCTTTTAACTTCTGTTCTTGTTATCTAATTTGGTTTGGTTTCCAAAAAAGACTTTTGTGTTGACCCATGTTTGTTTCAAACCTGTGAAAAATATGTATTTTTACTTGCTATTTCAGTTGTCATGTCAGATACAAGACATCTGTCATGTGGTTGTCCTGACACACCTCGTAACCAAACACCAAAACACTGGCAGCTATCGCTCTCTTTCAGTAGCGTGCATGTGTGAGACAAAACGACTACCTGACCTCAGCTGCTTATGGAAATGTTACATCCTCTCATTTTTCTCATTCCACGTGGAGAGGCCTCTCTGGCTGCAGAGAAACCCAGAGAAAGGGATGTGCATTTGCTTCCTGCCAATGAAAACGGCTCCCCGCCCTTCCTGCTTGAGTCATGCCACATAGACTCAACAGACATACAAAATAACTTGACAGACAGACCTATCTTTTCTCTGTCTTCATTCTGACAGAGCAAGCAATTTTAGGGTAGGATACTTGTTTTTGAAAATCATTAGCTGTTGTGTAATTTTGAGCTATAAAGGAAATGAGAATGCATTTGTGCATGAGGAAGCAGAATTACAACAAAATGATGAACTGGTCAGTCAGACAGATGTTTTATAGCCTTGGCAAAGGGGAACTCCTTTAATGGTTGTGCCACTTCCTGTTTTCTTCTTCTAGGATATCATTAGCATATTGGCAATCCTGAGAACTTTAGTGTCTACTCTGCTGGATGAAAGGGTAAAATGTGCAGCAGTGGCACAACTGAGCCCTAGAGAGCTGCAGTGAACAGTGTTGAGACGACTTGCAAGATGACCAGATCACATTTCCTTGGTAACCGTATAGTCGTGTGCCAGCACAATGCCAAATGACAGGTTGCAAGAGAAGAGGAGCTAGGAAGGATGGGTTCAGGGAGATCCTGAGAAAGATGACGGAAGAGGGGTCAGTGAATCAACAAAAACATTTCCCAGAAACCATGTTATTTTTCAGCCGTCACCGAAGAGCAGTCAGTGTCATTAGACGGCGTGCTGCTGACCTAGGACAGGACACTGTCAAGACTGGCAGCTTCCTGCTTCCTGTCAAAGGGACGGCTACAGGGGAAACAGCAGGACTGCAGAGAGGGATAAGGCCTTGTCAGGAAGCGTGAAGCTGAGGCAGCCTTTAGTCAGTCATGCCACAAATCCCAGCCCTCAGGGTTGTGGTTGTTTGGAAACCAGGAAGTCAGCCCCAGCTCCACGTTAACCCCACTGGTTCCTATTTATTTCATTTGCCTGATTAGTCATTTAGTTTAAAAATTATTAAAATACTGAAAAAAGCTTTTACAATCTCCCTTAGTTGTTGTCTGAGCAAATAGACTAATGCATTAATCAGCTGTTCACTGGCTTATGAAATATACTTGCAGCACTAGGATTCTTCCATCCATCCATTCATCAGCTGTGTACCTAGAGAAAACCCATGCAGGCACAGGGAGAACTCACACACACCACACACAAAGGCCCTGGTTCGGCCGCCAGGTTAAAAACGGAACCTTCTTGCTGGGAGGCGACAGTGCTAGTAGCCTCTGCTTCTTTCTTTAAATTAAAATGATATCTCTCACCTTTCCTTCTTTTGGAAACTCGTGACAGCTCTGACAAAATGACAATGCCTTCCCCACATCTGTTTCTCCATTTGTTTCACTTTTCACCCTTTGACTTCTGAGATGTTTTATGGTGTTAGTTGTTGATGAAGTGACTTCTGCGGCTGGCAGCATCTCTTCAAGCTGCTGAACTGCAGTTAAAATTTCTCACTCAGACTATATCAAAGTCAGTCATCACTTATTATTATTTATTATTTTATTATTATTATTATTATGTAAGTGGCTAATATACAAACTATGATTTATGAAGTGAATATGTTATTGATAAAGTACTTATGAATATACCACCAGATTATTCAAGATGCAACAATTAATTTACTCATTCACTATCAGAACATTTTGATAATCAATTGTTTTAGTCATTTTTTTTAAAACAAAAATGGTAAACATGGGTGGCAAGAAGGTTCCAGGTTCGAGCCCCGGCTGACCCGTGGTCTTTCTGTGCACGATCAATCGACATAGCATGTGGCAGGTCTGTCAATGATGAAAATTACTAGAATATTTGTCTTTTTATGTCTAATAAACTGAATACTTTGAAATGCTTGCTGGACAAAACAAGCAGGTTAATGCAAAGCCAGTAAGCACAAAGAATAGTGGTCATTTGCCCAGAACCTTATTACCAGGTTCAGATCACATCTCTTTTTATTGGCGGTAGTATTGATACTCAAAACTAAACTTAACTAGCATTGGTAGGTATCAATCCACCATTAAAAACACTGAAATACCAGCATGTGACTGATATTTTTTCCTTTTTTGTCTTAAAAAAATGTCTGAATAGGACAAACTACAAGAATTTTTTTTTTTGTATTTCATTTTTATTTTTAATTACTGACCTTTGTGCCTACTCTGATCATATCTGTTCACACAGAGGCAACATGCATTGCTTTCACCCTTCACCCTCTCATAAGTCAGCCCTTGACCTCCTTGGCTCTGTTTCTGACAAGCGTCTGCTTAAAAGCCTTCTAACACTGATATGTTGGCTTTCACAGCACAAATGGTCTTAAAGGTTTCTCAGTAGAATCGCACATGGACACAAAAAACACTTCATTTCGTGCTACATTTTTCAGCTGCACTAAATAAAACACACATACGCATCACTTGCTGTTTGGTCGGAGAGATGAGTGACCGCAGATGTTCTGGTATTGTTAGGCTTCCTAATCCGCCTGGGTCGAGAGGGAGCTTGCCATTGGTTGCTGGCAGATAAAAACAATCCTTTGACTATATTCACTGGTTGCCGGCTTTTTGGAGAACAGAATGTGGATGCATTCTTGCCTGTTGCCAAGGGTTTGCAAAGGCTGTGTGCCAAGACAGAGCTATTTCATTGAAGTTTTTTTCTCCCTGAAAAACTGAGAGAAAACAGCTTTAACAAACCATCACTCAGTGTCAGTGACATTAACTATTGAAATAGCACTGGCCAATGAAGAGCTACTTATTGTTTATTCTCTGATTTAATTTGGTGAGATTTTGAATGAATTAAGGGGTCGGCTCGCTCCTGTCAGGGTCAGAAGATGACTCAGAGCTGCTGAAAAACCAAATAAATTCAAATCATAATAAACAAGAAATCAGATAATTCTGAATGAATGTGCTTGGTATCTAAATAAACAATGTAAGCCTGTTATTATATAATATTTCTTATACAATGTATGGATGTAATGATTTCAACACAATTGAAAGCTCCAGAGCAAGCTAGTACGGAAGAGGATTAGGGCCACTGCATTCATTTTTTTTTTAATTCTGACGTTATTCTCAGAATTCTGACTTTAATCTCAGATTAATCTTTATTCTCAGAATTCTGACTTTAATCTGAGATTAAAGTCAGAATTCTGAGAATAAAGTCAGAATTCTGAGAATAAAGTCAGAATTTTAAAAAAATTATGCAGTGGCCCTAATACTCTTCCGTAGAATTCTGAGAATAAAGTCAGAATTCAAAAAAAAATTTATGCAGTGGCCCTAATACTCTTCTGTAATTAATGCTTGTTCACATTACAGCTGAATATTTAATTAAGAGCACAGACTGAGTAGATTATGGGGGACCATGATCTGTGCCAGCTGCTCTCAACAAGAGCACCACAAGGGTCAGTCTGCCGTTGTTGCGCTTGTCATCCTAATCAGCACTCAACACTACAGCCTCTGAACCTCTAACGGTTATTTTCATTATTGATTTTTCTGTCCATTCAATTAACTGCTTAGTCTTGAAAATGTCAGAAATAGTGGAAAGTTATCCAGAGCCCATGGTGGCATCTTCAGATATTCAAATGTGTTGTCTGAGCCTTGTATAAACACAGTGAGGCTTTAAAGGCAGGCTAGTGAGTAGATGATTCACCATATTCACCGTGATGATATGTAATATCCCTGATGACCTCTGTAGTCTCGTTTAGCCAGGTGTTAACCATTTTTAAGACACGTAAACTCTTTAAAATCAAGAGTGGGGTATTGACTAATGTACTTTATGTTGTAGAACAAAGCATGAAAATGTATCAGCCTGTTGTTAACCACAGACCCTATTTCAGGCATCTAACCAAAAAGTCTTTCAAAAACCCACTGATCTTGGGGCAAGGGATCTGGATGTGCATAAATGGTAACACAGTTCCAGGTTTTAGGACTCACTGTTGCAGCACTCTTTAGACACGAGGCCTAAATAATGAGGCAGTGTAAGAGATTAAAGGGCTCAGTCCTGGCATAAAGGGCCTCATGGCGGCAAACTACCGCTGCTGTAATTGAGGGAGTGCGGTGGGGGACTGGCCAGCTTGGACAACTTAATTATGTAGTGAAATTCTATTTGCCAACTGTTGTGTGTTTCCCCCTGCTCTTAACTGGCTGACCTTGATGTAAGGATGTTTGTGCTGGAGTTTATCATCTATTATGAGCAAACATGGCAGAGTTATGGCCACATTCCCTATGGTCACAATGGGTTGGACATGAAATGTATGTCCTGTCACAATAAATAATTATGATCAATTGCAAAGTGTTAAAAAACAGCTGAAAATGATAAGAACAGGAAAATGGCACAAATTACAAAAACACAGCTCAAAAAATAAAAAAAGTCAAGGCTATAAAGTTAGAAACATGTCTTTGCTGTTAACCTGAAGAGTGATTTCTAGGAAGATTTTAAAAAAGCAATAGATCAGACACCCGTACTAAGACAACAGTACTGGGATCAACATTGAAGGCAACAAATCAATATAAGGAGGCAGGTTGATAAGGAAATGCAAGGCTACAAAGACAAAAGGCTATAGTAAATGTTTTGAGTTATGAGATGAATAAAACATGGCATTTCACTTATATATCAACAAAAGACCCAAATGTAATTTATTTATTTGTAATTTATTTGTTTAACCAGGGTGCAAATCAACCAGCTGATTTAAAGCACATTAGGCTTGCTCACTATGAACTAAAAAAAAAAAATCTGTTAAGGAAGAGGTGTGTGATATAACTTCAGATGCTATTGTCACTTTCCCTCCCAGGGAGTTGAGCTTGTGTGTGATGGTGATGAATTTTGTGTGAAAGCATCTTTTCAGGGTCGATGTCCAAATATTTTCAAGGGTCACAGTGGTGTGATTTTGTTTCAAATAGGTTTGCAGGGTTTTCTCTAAATATACGTGTGTTATCATTAAATAAGTAACTCTACAACTAGTGCCACAATCTATAGCACCTGCTCTATGAAGTGCTTTTCTAGTTCTACTGGCCAGTATTGTAAGTCCCTGGTGCTGTGGTTGTTGAACTCTGAGCAGTGATCTCTGAGAATACAAGGAAGTGAGACACATTGGTCAGCAGCTGTGGTTTTTCCCTGGTATCTCAGTATTTCATTTAGAATAATTATGACAATAAATAGCCTTACTGTGATAAAATTGGATTTATTGCTTATTTATTTTTATTTTTATTCTGCCTATTGGCGTTCATCCAGCAGTCGCTACTTTTGAAAAGCTTATATATGCCATAATCAGGACCAGTGCTCTTTCTACATTAGCTTTATGGACTATATATGCTTTGAATTACTGAACAGATATTGTTCTGGTGCCCTGAATTCTTCAATGTTGCTCTACAAAAGGCCAAATTAGCTTTCTTGTCTTCTGATATGAATGATCGTTGAAGGATAAAACCACTTCAGCTGTTTTTAACCTCCTCTTTTTTTCCCAGGCGTTGGACCAGGATCGAACCTCCCTACAGAAAGTGAAGAAATCAGTGAAGGCCATCTACAGTTCAGGGCAAGGTGAGACAGTGGGTGTATAAATTTGTCAGGTCTGAATGTGCTTTAGCTGGCAGTGGTGTGTTCACAGCCCTGTCCAAATGAAATCCACAGAGTAAAGCCTGGGTTTTCTTAAATATCCTTGCTTTTTGTGTGTTTGGAACATTGCTTTTTGTTGGACAGATGGTATTTTTTGTGTGTGCATCCATGCTGTCCCAGAAACCAACACCTGAGTTTGTTTTGCTTGTTGCTCTGGCATAGATCCTCAGTAATTTTCCACTGAATACTTTTAGAGCAGCCTCCTCCCTTTAAATTGACAGTTTCAGATGTTTGTCCCACAAAACCTCCTTTGTTCTTCGCAGAAACAACTTACCTTCAGGATCAACGCTGGAAATAAAAATGAAATTGCTCTCTTTCCTCCTCTCTACTTCTTTGCTAGCTTGATGTTTTTATGTTGGCATGCCGTCAGTGTAGTGCTGTGAGTTTGTCCCAAACAGTTCCACCTAGCTTCATCAGTCCACTCAACATTTTTCCAGCAGCATTGTGGAGAGATTCTCTTTAAACTTTTTTTCATCTGAAATTTGGATGATTTGCTCAGGATGGACAAGAAGAACAGTACAAGAATTTGTGTGTTAGACGCAGTTATTTCTAAAGGGCTCACTTGCTTTATCTTGCCACTGTGTATAATTATGCCTTACTAGTGTCAAATCATGTAAAACAAAAGTATTGATCAAAAATCAGAGGTAAATGTTTTTATAATTGTATGATTACATAAAATGAAAGCAAATAGACAAAGCAAAAGCAATGCAGCTTAGAAACCAGTCAAACAAAATAGTAGAGTTTTGAGTTTTAGTTGAAAGTGGCAGAGCTGGGGCATACTGTATTTATTCACCCTGTTCGGATTTGACCCGAGGTTCTACTCCCTTTTTCATGTAACAAAATAAGCCAAAGTTGTCGAAGCTTTACGGTGCAAAACTCATTTGATTGTTCCTATGGCCACCTTTGTGACATCTACATCTGCAGTATATATTGATGTACAGGTCGACTGATCAGTCTTTTTCTCTGGTTCCAACTCAGACCACGTCCAGAATGAAGAAAACTACGCACTGGCTTTGGACAAATTTGGCAGCAACTTCATCAGCCGGGACAACCCTGACCTGGGAACGGCCTTCGTTAAGTTCTCCTCCCTCACTAAGGAGCTGTCTGCTCTACTGAAGAACCTGGTGAGTCCCACATGTCAGCACTTGCACTGCCATTAAAGTAACATAAATGGTTAGGAGAGCCTGACCTTCATAGTGGTCCCGCCTTTGTGGGTGTTCTTCTCTGATGTACATGGGTTTTGCCTCTTGTGTGTTTTTGTACTCTGTCTGGATTGGAGGTTGTGTGGAGGCTCATGGAAGTTGCTCATCTTCCTTTATATATGTTTACAATCTATAATTTTGACACCCTGATTCTCTGTGCTGTAAATCAACTGTGTATTCTGTACACAGCACACAGCATCTGCTGCATGTCTGACTGTTCTGGAAGAGCGATCCTTCCTTTGTTGTGCTTCCCGAGGTCTTTATTTTTTTCCTTTGAAATGCTGTACAGCTGTCATAACCCTTGAGACACAATTATAATTTGTGATATTTGATTTTACAAATCAAATTTGATTTGATTTGTAGGGGTGAGACAAAAAATGGATTCACTTACAAATCACAATTCATATCCTCTATTATGCTGATTTAATGACTTGATAATGAGCTTTGAAAGACGAGTATGGAGGATTGTGTGAACACGTCATACCCTATCACCAACAGACTAACGGTAGCGGAGCAGAGCACCGAGCTCTGGCATTAAGGAAAATAGCTCCACAACACACACTGCAGCACATTTCAAAATGTCGATCCACTTTGGTTTGGCAAAGGAAATAACAGGAATCAACAGGCATCAGTAGTTTAGTGCCTGTGTTACACCAGCGCACTGGAGTAAGAGCTACAATAGAGCGACCTACTTTCTTCTTATTGAGTCAAACATTTTAAATCAATAATCCATTCTGAATTGAATCATGACACAATTTAATCAAATTTTCCTCTCTTCACTTGTAGTAGTGGTTTAGGATCAGGGTTAAAGGTTAAGATTAGCATTAGGTTATATTAGATGAAGAGTTAAGGTTAGGTTTATAAGGCAGAAGGTCCAAAAATTGTAATACTAGAGTTGATTGTGTTTGCTACAGGTTCCAACTGAATAAGAAGTAAGCCCAAGCTCATCACGTTTTATAGAATTTTGTAATTCTATAAAAAATTGACTATACATTTAAGACCATCATCTCAGTCAGATATAATATATCTGCCTGAAGATATATCTAGATCCAGACCTCAGATTTTTTTCCAGTTATCTACCTGTCATCCTTTTCCCTGATGTTTTGTTTGAATGTGTACAGTTAAATCCTCTGTGAGTGATTGTTGTTAGAAGAAAGGCCAGACCTAGGTCTCTCCCTCTCTTCCTGTGTGGCTGACAGTGAGATTTTAAGTTTATAAATATACTTGGCAGTACCAGGATGTGTATGTGTGTGTCTTTTTGAACATAATGTTAGATCACCCAGCTGTCAGCACTACCTGGATATTGTGGAAATGACCGTTTTCCTCTCCTTATCTCGTTTTTGGACTTCAATAACTTTGCTCTAAGGTCTGCCTGTACAGTACTTGTGAGCACTACAAATGAGTATTGAGGAACAGCGCTTGTTTTAGATGTCCTACATGTGTTATCGACTTAAATGTAAGGATTTTATTAGCATATCTGAAACTTGTCTGCATCAGTCTCATTGTTTCCATTCTGACAAATGCATGGTTAGCGAAAATCAAAAAAATAGTGAGTTTCTGGGATGAGCTGTTAGAGCACACCAGCAGTCAGCCAGAGGAAGATTGATTTTGTTGTTGGCCATATGCAAAATTGGCACTTAAGAAGTACATTAGCACCCATTAAACATTGTTTACGTCCTTGGCCACTGCTGCCTGTCTGTGTGGATTTGGCTAACAACAACATGGACTTAAATACTTAGTACTGTTGTCAATTAACATGCTGATCCAAATGGATAGAGCTGTTGAGTGTAGGTGAGGCAACTTGAACTGTTGGCATCATCGAGCTCAATATTTTTCTGCCAGTTTCATGGTAGCACGTTTTAATTCTTTGTTTTAGTTTTCTGGCCTACATCTTTACTTTTTATTGATCACTGTTATCAATGATGTTTTTAGCAGCAGCAGATAAGCTGTGTTTGTTACAACCCCACTGTACACTAGAGTGTGCATACCCGAACTGAGCCCAAAGGGACCTGTCGGTACCTGGCGGATCGCACTGTGTTTGGACAGAAATTTTGAAATGGACACTTAGACCAAACTTTAAGCCAGGTTCGGACGCCACATTCTCAGTCAAGGGTTGGGTTTGAACAGAAATATGTGGCCAGATCCATGCTCTGCTGTGCGCCACCTGCCCAGCACCAGTTGCTGACAGGTAAAGCTAATAGCCAGCGACCATACTGGAGCATTTATCAATTACAAAGCTGAATGTTTCCCTCAGGAGTTGGTGGACACCAAAAACTGAGCTAAAAAGCAGCATATATTGAAATCACATTCATCAGGAGGCCAGAAATAAGACTACACATTAATGCTAATGTTGCTCTGTGTCTGCTGGATGTGGAAATAGGCATCTGTCCATTATTTATACCACTTAGTATCCTGTTTTAAAAATGACTAAAACAATTACTTGATTATCAAAATGTTCTGATAATGAATGAGTAAATTCATTGTTGCACCTTGAAAATATTTATATTTTACAAGCTGGAAGCATAGAATATTTTAGCATTTTTTCAGCTAATCAAGTAAGTGACTAATTGGTTCAGCTATTCAGATAAAAATATGTTACTTACCATTAAAAAGAGCTTAATATAACCCATTCATTTAT